>NC_041046.1:27730485-27892769 GCF_900634775.1 Gouania willdenowi | reverse complement strand
TGTAAGGCTATAGCAAGGCATTTTTTTTTCAAAAATTTAGAAAAAAAAAAATTGAGTTAGGACCATCATTAGACCCTAAAAACTACTGCAAACATAATGCACATACTTAAACTGGGCTAAGAAAGCAGTAAGGCACAAAAAATGACAAAAACAAAATCACCCAAAATCAAAAGTAAGGCTATAGCAAGGCATTTTTTTTCAAAAATTTGGAAAAAAAAAAATTGAGTTAGGACCATCATTAGACCCTAAAAACTACTGCAAACATAATGCACATACTTAAACTGGGCTAAGAAAGCAGTAAGGCACAAAAAATGACAAAAAACAAAAATCACCCAAAATCAAAAGTAAGGCTATAGCAAGGCATTTTTTTTTCAAAAATTTTGAAAAAAAAAAAATTGAGTTAGGACCATCATTAGACCCTAAAAACCACTGCAAACATAATGCACATACTTAAACTGGGCTAAGAAAGCAGTAAGGCACAAAAAATGACAAAAAACAAAATCACCCAAAATCAAAAGTAAGGCTATAGCAAGGCATTTTTTTTCAAAAATTTCGAAAAAAAAAAAAATTGAGTTAGGACCATCATTAGACCCTAAAAACTACTGCAAATATAATGCACATACTTAAACTGGGCTAAGAAAGCAGTAAGGCACAAAAAATGAAAAAAAAAAAACATAAATCACCCAAAATCAAAAGTAAGGCTATAGCATGGTATATTTTTTTAATTTGAAAAAAAAAAAATTGAGTTATGACCATCATTAGACCCTAAAAACTACTGCAAATATAATGCACATACTTAAACTGGGCTAAGAAAGCAGTAAGGCACAAAAAATGACAAAAAACAAAAATCACCCAAAATCACCATTTTTTTCAAAAATTTCGAAAAAAAAAAAATTGAGTTAGGACCATCATTAGACCCTAAAAACTACTGCAAATATAATGCACATACTTAAACTGGGCTAAGAAAGCAGTAAGGCACAAAAAATGACAAAAAACAAAAATCACCCAAAATCAAAAGTAAGGCTATAGCAAGGCATTTTTTTTCAAAAATTTCAAAAAAAAAAAATTGAGTTAGGACCATCATTAGACCCTAAAAACTACTGCAAACATAATGCACATACTTAAACTGGGCTAAGAAAGCAGTAAGGCACAAAAAATGACAAAAAACAAAAATCACCCAAAATCAAAAGTAAGGCTATAGCAAGGCATTTTTTTACAAAAATTTAAAAAAAAAAAAATTGAGTTAGGACCATCATTAGACCCTAAAAACTACTGCAAACATAATGCACATACTTAAACTGGGCTAAGAAAGCAGTAAGGCACAAAAAATGACAAAAAACAAAAATCACCCAAAATCAAAAGTAAGGCTATAGCAAGGCATTTTTTTTCAAAAATTTCTAAAAAAAAAAAAATTGAGTTAGGACCATCATTAGACCCTAAAAACTACTGCAAACATAATGCACATACTTAAACTGGGCTAAGAAAGCAGTAAGGCACAAAAAATGACAAAAAACAAAAATCACCCAAAATCAAAAGTAAGGCTATAGCAAGGCATTTTTTTTCAAAAATTTAAAAAAAAAAAAATTGAGTTAGGACCATCATTAGACCCTAAAAACTACTGCAAACATAATGCACATACTTAAACTGGGCTAAGAAAGCAGTAAGGCACAAAAAATGACAAAAAACAAAAATCACCCAAAATCAAAAGTAAGGCTATAGCAAGGCATTTTTTTTCAAAAATTTCGAAAAAAAAAAATTGAGTTAGGACCATCATTAGACCCTAAAAACCACTGCAAACATAATGCACATACTTAAACTGGGCTAAGAAAGCAGTAAGGCACAAAAAATGACAAAAAACAAAAATCACCCAAAATCAAAAGTAAGGCTATAACAAGGCATTTTTTTTCAAAAATTTTAAAAAAAAAAAAATTGAGTTAGGACCATCATTAGACCCTAAAAACTACTGCAAACATAATGCACATACTTAAACTGGGCTAAGAAAGCAGTAAGGCACAAAAAATGACAAAAAACAAAAATCACCCAAAATCAAAAGTAAGGCTATAGCAAGGCATTTTTTTTCAAAAATTTCGAAAAAAAAAAAATTGAGTTAGGACCATCATTAGACCCTAAAAACTACTGCAAACATAATGCACATACTTAAACTGGGCTAAGAAAGCAGTAAGGCACAAAAAATGACAAAAAACAAAAATCACCCAAAATCAAAAGTAAGGCTATAGCAAGGCATTTTTTTTCAAAAATTTCAAAAAAAAAAAAAATGAGTTAGGACCATCATTAGACCCTAAAAACCACTGCAAACATAATGCACATACTTAAACTGGGCTAAGAAAGCAGTAAGGCACAAAAAATGACAAAAAACAAAAATCACCCAAAATCAAAAGTAAGGCTATAGCAAGGCATTTTTTTTCAAAAATTTAAAAAAAAAAAAATTGAGTTAGGACCATCATTAGACCCTAAAAACTACTGCAAACATAATGCACATACTTAAACTGGGCTAAGAAAGCAGTAAGGCACAAAAAATGACAAAAAACAAAAATCACCCAAAATCAAAAGTAAGGCTATAGCAAGGCATTTTTTTTCAAAAATTTCGAAAAAAAAAAATTGAGTTAGGACCATCATTAGACCCTAAAAACTACTGCAAACATAATGCACATACTTAAACTGGGCTAAGAAAGCAGTAAGGCACAAAAAATGACAAAAAACAAAAATCACCCAAAATCAAAAGTAAGGCTATAGCAAGGCATTTTTTTTCAAAAATTTAAAAAAAAAAAATTGAGTTAGGACCATCATTAGACCCTAAAAAACTACTGCAAACATAATGCACATACTTAAACTGGGCTAAGAAAGCAGTAAGGCACAAAAAATGACAAAAAGAAAAAAATCACCCAAAATCAAAAGTAAGGCTATAGCAAGGCATTTTTTTTCAAAAATTTTGGAAAAATAAATTGAGTTAGGACCATCATTAGACCCTAAAAACCACTGCAAACATAATGCACATACTTAAACTGGGCTAAGAAAGCAGTAAGGCACAAAAAATGACAAAAAACAAAAATCACCCAAAATCAAAAGTAAGGCTATAGCAAGGCATTTTTTTTCAAAAATTTCGAAAAAAAAAAATTGAGTTAGGACCATCATTAGACCCTAAAAAACTACTGCAAACATAATGCACATACTTAAACTGGGCTAAGAAAGCACTAAGGCACAAAAAATGACAAAAAACAAAAATCACCCAAAACTAAAAGTAAGGCTATAGCAAGGCTTTTTTTTTCAAAAATTTCAAAAAAAAAAAAATTGAGTTAGGACCATCATTAGACCCTAAAAACTACTGCAAACTATAATGCACATACTTAAACTGGGCTAAGAAAGCAGTAAGGCACAAAAAATGACAAAAAACAAAAATCACCCAAAATCAAAAGTAAGGCTATAGCAAGGCATTTTTTTTCAAAAATTTCGAAAAAAAAAAAATTGAGTTAGGACCATCATTAGACCCTAAAAACCACTGCAAACATAATGCACATACTTAAACTGGGCTAAGAAAGCAGTAAGGCACAAAAAATGACAAAAAACAAAAATCACCCAAAATCAAAAGTAAGGCTATAGCAAGGCATTTTTTTTTCAAAAATTTCGAAAAAAAAAAAATTGAGTTAGGACCATCATTAGACCCTAAAAACCACTGCAAACATAATGCACATACTTAAACTGGGCTAAGAAAGCAGTAAGGCACAAAAAATGACAAAAAACAAAAATCACCCAAAATCAAAAGTAAGGCTATAGCAAGGCATTTTTTTTCAAAAATTTTAAAAAAAAAAAATTGAGTTAGGACCATCATTAGACCCTAAAAACCACTGCAAACATAATGCACATACTTAAACTGGGCTAAGAAAGCAGTAAGGCACAAAAAATGACAAAAAACAAAAATCACCCAAAATCAAAAGTAAGGCTATAGCAAGGCATTTTTTTTCAAAAATTTCGAAAAAAAAAAAATTGAGTTAGGACCATCATTAGACCCTAAAAACCACTGCAAACATAATGCACATACTTAAACTGGGCTAAGAAAGCAGTAAGGCACAAAAAATGACAAAAAACAAAAATCACCCAAAAACAAAAGTAAGGCTATAGCAAGGCATTTTTTTTTCAAAAATTTCGAAAAAAAAAAAATTGAGTTAGGACCATCATTAGACCCTAAAAACCACTGCAAACATAATGCACATACTTAAACTGGGCTAAGAAAGCAGTAAGGCACAAAAAATGACAAAAAACAAAAATCACCCAAAATCAAAAGTAAGGCTATAGCAAGGCATTTTTTTTCAAAAATTTGAAAAAAAAAAAATTGAGTTAGGACCATCATTAGACCCTAAAAACCACTGCAAACATAATGCACATACTTAAACTGGGCTAAGAAAGCAGTAAGGCACAAAAAATGACAAAAAACAAAAATCACCCAAAATCAAAAGTAAGGCTATAGCAAGGCATTTTTTTTCAAAAATTTCGAAAAAAAAAAAATTGAGTTAGGACCATCATTAGACCCTAAAAACCACTGCAAACATAATGCACATACTTAAACTGGGCTAAGAAAGCAGTAAGGCACAAAAAATGACAAAAAACAAAAATCACCCAAAATCAAAAGTAAGGCTATAGCAAGGCATTTTTTTTTCAAAAATTTAGAAAAAAAAAAAATTGAGTTAGGACCATCATTAGACCCTAAAAACCACTGCAAACATAATGCACATACTTAAACTGGGCTAAGAAAGCAGTAAGGCACAAAAAATGACAAAAACAAAAATCACCCAAAATCAAAAGTAAGGCTATAGCAAGGCATTTTTTTTTCAAAAATTTCGAAAAAAAAAAAATTGAGTTAGGACCATCATTAGACCCTAAAAACCACTGCAAACATAATGCACATACTTAAACTGGGCTAAGAAAGCAGTAAGGCACAAAAAATGACAAAAAACAAAAATCACCCAAAATCAAAAGTAAGGCTATAGCAAGGCATTTTTTTTCAAAAATTTCGAAAAAAAAAAATTGAGTTAGGACCATCATTAGACCCTAAAAACCACTGCAAACATAATGCACATACTTAAACTGGGCTAAGAAAGCAGTAAGGCACAAAAAATGACAAAAAACAAAAATCACCCAAAATCAAAAGTAAGGCTATAGCAAGGCATTTTTTTTCAAAAATTTAAAAAAAAAAAATTGAGTTAGGACCATCATTAGACCCTAAAAACCACTGCAAACATAATGCACATACTTAAACTGGGCTAAGAAAGCAGTAAGGCACAAAAAATGACAAAAAACAAAAATCACCCAAAATCAAAAGTAAGGCTATAGCAAGGCATTTTTTTTTCAAAAATTTCGAAAAAAAAAAAATCGAGTTAGGACCATCATTAGACCCTAAAAACCACTGCAAACATAATGCACATACTTAAACTGGGCTAAGAAAGCAGTAAGGCACAAAAAATGACAAAAAACAAAAATCACCCAAAATCAAAAGTAAGGCTATAGCAAGGCATTTTTTTTCAAAAATTTTGAAAAAAAAAAAATTGAGTTAGGACCATCATTAGACCCTAAAAACTACTGCAAACATAATGCACATACTTAAACTGGGCTAAGAAAGCAGTAAGGCACAAAAAATGACAAAAAACAAAAATCACCCAAAATCAAAAGTAAGGCTATAGCAAGGCATTTTTTTTCAAAAATTTAAAAAAAAAAAAATTGAGTTAGGACCATCATTAGACCCTAAAAACTACTGCAAACATAATGCACATACTTAAACTGGGCTAAGAAAGCAGTAAGGCACAAAAAATGACAAAAAACAAAAATCACCCAAAATCAAAAGTAAGGCTATAGCAAGGCATTTTTTTTCAAAAATTTAAAAAAAAAAAATTGAGTTAGGACCATCATTAGACCCTAAAAACTACTGCAAACATAATGCACATACTTAAACTGGGCTAAGAAAGCAGTAAGGCACAAAAAATGACAAAAAACAAAAATCACCCAAAATCAAAAGTAAGGCTATAGCAAGGCATTTTTTTTCAAAAATTTCAAAAAAAAAAAAATTGAGTTAGGACCATCATTAGACCCTAAAAACTACTGCAAACATAATGCACATACTTAAACTGGGCTAAGAAAGCAGTAAGGCACAAAAAATGACAAAAAACAAAAATCACCCAAAATCAAAAGTAAGGCTATAGCAAGGCATTTTTTTTCAAAAATTTCAAAAAAAAAAAAAATTGAGTTAGGACCATCATTAGACCCTAAAAACTACTGCAAACATAATGCACATACTTAAACTGGGCTAAGAAAGCAGTAAGGCACAAAAAATGACAAAAAACAAAAATCACCCAAAATCAAAAGTAAGGCTATAGCAAGGCATTTTTTTTCAAAAATTTCGAAAAAAAAAAAATTGAGTTAGGACCATCATTAGACCCTAAAAACTACTGCAAACATAATGCACATACTTAAACTGGGCTAAGAAAGCAGTAAGGCACAAAAAATGACAAAAAACAAAAATCACCCAAAATCAAAAGTAAGGCTATAGCAAGGCATTTTTTTTCAAAAATTTTGAAAAAAAAAAATTGAGTTAGGACCATCATTAGACCCTAAAATTTACTGCAAACATAATGCACATACTTAAACTGGGCTAAGAAAGCAGTAAGGCACAAAAAATGACAAAAAACAAAAATCACCCAAAATCAAAAGTAAGGCTATAGCAAGGCATTTTTTTTCAAAAATTTGAAAAAAAAAAAATTGAGTTAGGACCATCATTAGACCCTAAAAACTACTGCAAACATAATGCACATACTTAAACTGGGCTAAGAAAGCAGTAAGGCACAAAAAATGACAAAAAACAAAAATCACCCAAAATCAAAAGTAAGGCTATAACAAGGCATTTTTTTTCAAAAATTTTGAAAAAAAAAAAATTGAGTTAGGACCATCATTAGACCCTAAAAACCACTGCAAACATAATGCACATACTTAAACTGGGCTAAGAAAGCAGTAAGGCACAAAAAATGACAAAAAACAAAAATCACCCAAAATCAAAAGTAAGGCTATAGCAAGGCATTTTTTTTCAAAAATTTCGAAAAAAAAAAATTGAGTTAGGACCATCATTAGACCCTAAAAACCACTGCAAACATAATGCACATACTTAAACTGGGCTAAGAAAGCAGTAAGGCACAAAAAATGACAAAAAACAAAAATCACCCAAAATCAAAAGTAAGGCTATAGCAAGGCATTTTTTTTCAAAAATTTTGAAAAAAAAAAAATTGAGTTAGGACCATCATTAGACCCTAAAAACCACTGCAAACATAATGCACATACTTAAACTGGGCTAAGAAAGCAGTAAGGCACAAAAAATGACAAAAAAAAAAAATCACCCAAAATCAAAAGTAAGGCTATAGCAAGGCATTTTTTTTCAAAAATTTCGAAAAAAAAAAATTGAGTTAGGACCATCATTAGACCCTAAAAACCACTGCAAACATAATGCACATACTTAAACTGGGCTAAGAAAGCAGTAAGGCACAAAAAATGACAAAAAACAAAAATCACCCAAAATCAAAAGTAAGGCTATAGCAAGGCATTTTTTTTCAAAAATTTCGAAAAAAAAAAAATTGAGTTAGGACCATCATTAGACCCTAAAAACCACTGCAAACATAATGCACATACTTAAACTGGGCTAAGAAAGCAGTAAGGCACAAAAAATGACAAAAAACAAAAATCACCCAAAATCAAAAGTAAGGCTATAGCAAGGCATTTTTTTTCAAAAATTTAGAAAAAAAAAAAATTGAGTTAGGACCATCATTAGACCCTAAAAACCACTGCAAACATAATGCACATACTTAAACTGGGCTAAGAAAGCAGTAAGGCACAAAAAATGACAAAAAACAAAAATCACCCAAAATCAAAAGTAAGGCTATAGCAAGGCATTTTTTTTCAAAAATTTCGAAAAAAAAAAAATTGAGTTAGGACCATCATTAGACCCTAAAAACTACTGCAAACATAATGCACATACTTAAACTGGGCTAAGAAAGCAGTAAGGCACAAAAAATGACAAAAAACAAAAATCACCCAAAATCAAAAGTAAGGCTATAGCAAGGCATTTTTTTTCAAAAATTTAAAAAAAAAAAATTGAGTTAGGACCATCATTAGACCCTAAAAACCACTGCAAACATAATGCACATACTTAAACTGGGCTAAGAAAGCAGTAAGGCACAAAAAATGACAAAAAACAAAAATCACCCAAAATCAAAAGTAAGGCTATAGCAAGGCATTTTTTTTTCAAAAATTTCGAAAAAAAAAAAATTGAGTTAGGACCATCATTAGACCCTAAAAACCACTGCAAACATAATGCACATACTTAAACTGGGCTAAGAAAGCAGTAAGGCACAAAAAATTGCGAAAAACAAAAATCACCCAAAATCAAAAGTAAGGCTATAGCAAGGCATTTTTTTTTCAAAAATTTCAAAAAAAAAAAATTGAGTTAGGACCATCATTAGACCCTAAAAACCACTGCAAACATAATGCACATACTTAAACTGGGCTAAGAAAGCAGTAAGGCACAAAAAATGACAAAAAACAAAAATCACCCAAAATCAAAAGTAAGGCTATAGCAAGGCATTTTTTTTCAAAAATTTAAAAAAAAAAAATTGAGTTAGGACCATCATTAGACCCTAAAAACCACTGCAAACATAATGCACATACTTAAACTGGGCTAAGAAAGCAGTAAGGCACAAAAAATGACAAAAAACAAAAATCACCCAAAATCAAAAGTAAGGCTATAGCAAGGCATTTTTTTTTCAAAAATTTGAAAAAAAAAAATTGAGTTAGGACCATCATTAGACCCTAAAAACTACTGCAAACATAATGCACATACTTAAACTGGGCTAAGAAAGCAGTAAGGCACAAAAAATGACAAAAAGAAAAAAAACACCCAAAATCAAAAGTAAGGCTATAGCAAGGCATTTTTTTTCAAAAATTTAGAAAAAAAAAAATTGAGTTAGGACCATCATTAGACCCTAAAAACCACTGCAAACATAATGCACATACTTAAACTGGGCTAAGAAAGCAGTAAGGCACAAAAAATGACAAAATACAAAAATCACCCAAAATCAAAAGTAAGGCTATAGCAAGGCATTTTTTTTCAAAAATTTAGAAAAAAAAAAATTGAGTTAGGACCATCATTAGACCCTAAAAACCACTGCAAACATAATGCACATACTTAAACTGGGCTAAGAAAGCAGTAAGGCACAAAAAATGACAAAATACAAAAATCACCCAAAATCAAAAGTAAGGCTATAGCAAGGCATTTTTTTTTCAAAAATTTTGGAAAAAAAAATTGAGTTAGGACCATCATTAGACCCTAAAAACCACTGCAAACATAATGCACATACTTAAACTGGGCTAAGAAAGCAGTAAGGCACAAAAAATGACAAAAAACAAAAATCACCCAAAATCAAAAGTAAGGCTATAGCAAGGCATTTTTTTTCAAAAATTTTGAAAAAAAAAAAATTGAGTTAGGACCATCATTAGACCCTAAAAACCACTGCAAACATAATGCACATACTTAAACTGGGCTAAGAAAGCAGTAAGGCACAAAAAATGACAAAATACAAAAATCACCCAAAATCAAAAGTAAGGCTATAGCAAGGCATTTTTTTTTCAAAGATTTTGAAAAAAAAAAATTGAGTTAGGACCATCATTAGACCCTAAAAACCACTGCAAACATAATGCACATACTTAAACTGGGCTAAGAAAGCAGTAAGGCACAAAAAATGACAAAATACAAAAATCACCCAAAATCAAAAGTAAGGCTATAGCAAGGCATTTTTTTTTCAAAAATTTTGAAAAAAAAAAATTGAGTTAGGACCATCATTAGACCCTAAAAACCACTGCAAACATAATGCACATACTTAAACTGGGCTAAGAAAGCAGTAAGGCACAAAAAATGACAAAAAAACAAAAATCACCCAAAATCAAAAGTAAGGCTATAGCAAGGCATTTTTTTTCAAAAATTTAGAAAAAAAAAATTGAGTTAGGACCATCATTAGACCCTAAAAAACCACTGCAAACATAATGCACATACTTAAACTGGGCTAAGAAAGCAGTAAGGCACAAAAAATGACAAAATACAAAAATCACCCAAAATCAAAAGTAAGGCTATAGCAAGGCATTTTTTTTCAAAAATTTCAAAAAAAAAAAAATTGAGTTAGGACCATCATTAGACCCTAAAAACCACTGCAAACATAATGCACATACTTAAACTGGGCTAAGAAAGCAGTAAGGCACAAAAAATGACAAAATACAAAAATCACCCAAAATCAAAAGTAAGGCTATAGCAAGGCATTTTTTTTTCAAAAATTTTGAAAAAAAAAAATTGAGTTAGGACCATCATTAGACCCTAAAAACCACTGCAAACATAATGCACATACTTAAACTGGGCTAAGAAAGCAGTAAGGCACAAAAAATGACAAAATACAAAAATCACCCAAAATCAAAAGTAAGGCTATAGCAAGGCATTTTTTTTTCAAAAATTTCGAAAAAAAAAAATTGAGTTAGGACCATCATTAGACCCTAAAAACCACTGCAAACATAATGCACATACTTAAACTGGGCTAAGAAAGCAGTAAGGCACAAAAAATGACAAAAAACAAAAATCACCCAAAATCAAAAGTAAGGCTATAGCAAGGCATTTTTTTTCAAAAATTTAGAAAAAAAAAAAATTGAGTTAGGACCATCATTAGACCCTAAAAACCACTGCAAACATAATGCACATACTTAAACTGGGCTAAGAAAGCAGTAAGGCACAAAAAATGACAAAAAACAAAAATCACCCAAAATCAAAAGTAAGGCTATAGCAAGGCATTTTTTTTCAAAAATTTGAAAAAAAAAAATTGAGTTAGGACCATCATTAGACCCTAAAAACTACTGCAAACATAATGCACATACTTAAACTGGGCTAAGAAAGCAGTAAGGCACAAAAAATGACAAAAAACAAAAATCACCCAAAATCAAAAGTAAGGATAAAACAAGGCATTTTTTTTCAAAAATTTTGAAAAAAAAAAAATTGAGTTAGGACCATCATTAGACCCTAAAAACCACTGCAAATATAATGCACATACTTAAACTGGGCTAAGACAGTAGTAAGGCACAAAAAATGATCCAAAATCAAAAGTAAGGCTATAGCAAGGCATTTTTTTTCAAAAATTTCGAAAAAAAAAAAATTGAGTTAGGACCATCATTAGACCCTAAAAACTACTGCAAACATAATGCACATACTTAAACTGGGCTAAGAAAGCAGTAAGGCACAAAAAATGACAAAAAGAAAAAAAACACCCAAAATCAAAAGTAAGGCTATAGCAAGGCATTTTTTTTCAAAAATTTTGGAAAAATAAATTGAGTTAGGACCATCATTAGACCCTAAAAACTACTGCAAACATAATGCACATACTTAAACTGGGCTAAGAAAGCAGTAAGGCACAAAAAATGACAAAATACAAAAATCACCCAAAATCAAAAGTAAGGCTATAGCAAGGCATTTTTTTTTCAAAAATTAAAAAAAAAAAAAAATTGAGTTAGGACCATCATTAGACCCTAAAAACTACTGCAAACATAATGCACATACTTAAACTGGGCTAAGAAAGCAGTAAGGCACAAAAAATGACAAAAAACAAAAATCACCCAAAATCAAAAGTAAGGCTATAGCAAGGCATTTTTTTTCAAAAATTTCAAAAAAAAAAAATTGAGTTAGGACCATCATTAGACCCTAAAAACTACTGCAAACATAATGCACATACTTAAACTGGGCTAAGAAAGCAGTAAGGCACAAAAAATGACAACGAAAAAAAAAAATCACCCAAAATTAAAAGTAAGGCTATAGCAAGGCATTTTTTTTCAAAAATTTCAAAAAAAAAAAAATTGAGTTAGGACCATCATTAAAGCCTAAAAACTACTGCAAACATAATGCACATACTTAAACTGGGCTAAGAAAGCAGTAAGGCACAAAAAATGACAAAAAACAAAAATCACCCAAAATTAAAAGTAAGGCTATAGCAAGGCATTTTTTTTCAAAAATTTCAAAAAAAAAAAATTGAGTTAGGACCATCATTAGACCCTAAAAACTACTGCAAACATAATGCACATACTTAAACTGGGCTAAGAAAGCAGTAAGGCACAAAAAATGACAAAATACAAAAATCACCCAAAATCAAAAGTAAGGCTATATCAAGGCATTTTTTTTTCAAAAATTTCAAAAAAAAAAAATTGAGTTAGGACCATCATTAGACCCTAAAAACCACTGCAAACATAATGCACATACTTAAACTGGGCTAAGAAAGCAGTAAGGCACAAAAAATGACAAAATACAAAAATCACCCAAAATCAAAAGTAAGGCTATAGCAAGGCATTTTTTTTTCAAAAATGTTGAAAAAAAAAAAATTGAGTTAGGACCATCATTAGACCCTAAAAACCACTGCAAACATAATGCACATACTTAAACTGGGCTAAGAAAGCAGTAGGGCACAAAAAATGACAAAATACAAAAATCACCCAAAATCAAAAGTAAGGCTATAGCAAGGCATTTTTTTTTCAAAAATTTTGGAAAAAAAAATTGAGTTAGGACCATCATTAGACCCTAAAAACCACTGCAAACATAATGCACATACTTAAACTGGGCTAAGAAAGCAGTAAGGCACAAAAAATGACAAAAAAAAAAAATCACCCAAAATCAAAAGTAAGGCTTTTTTTTTTTCAAAAATTTTGAAAAAAAAAATTGAGTTAGGACCATCATTAGACCCTAAAAATTACTGCAAATATAATGCACATACTTTAAAAGGGCTAAAAAGAAGTATGGCACAAAAAATGACAAAAAACAAAAATCACCCAAAATCAAAAGTAAGGTTATAGCAAGGCATATTATTTCAAAAAAAACCCAAAAAAAACATTGAGTTAGGACCATCATTAGACCCTAAAAAATACTGCAAATATAATGCACATACCTAATCGGGGCTATGAAAGCAGTAAGGCACAAAAAATGACAACAAACAAAAATCACCCAAAATCAAAAGTAAAGCAATAGCAAGGCATATTTTTTCAACTTTTCAAAAAAAGAAATTGAGTTAGGACCATCATTAGACCCTAAAAACTACTGCAAATATAATGCACATACTTAAACAGGGCTTAGAAAGCAGTAAGGCACAAAAAATGACAAAAAACAAAAATCACCCAAAAATTAAAAGGCATATTTTTTCAAAAAAAAAAAAAAATTGAGTTTGGACCATATTTAGACCCTAAAAACGACTGCAAATATAATGCACATACCTAATTGGGGCTATGAAAGGCACAAAAAATGACAAAAAACAAAAATCACGAAAAATCAAAAGTAAGGCTTTAGCAAGACATATTTTTTCAAAAATTAAAAAAAAAATAAAAAATTTGAATTAGGACCATCATTAGACTTTAAAAATTACTGCAAATATAATGCACATACTTACACAGGGCTAAGAAAGCAGCAAGGCACAAAAAATGACAAAAAACAAAAATCACCCAAAATCAAAAGTAAGGGCATGAACATGGAAAAAAAAAAAGATAAACACCCTAATTCAGAGATAAGGCTATAGTAAGGCATAAAAATATTTTGTATTTTGTTTTGTGGGATTACCCGTTACTTAGAGTACATCCAGCTGTTACGGGGCAGGTAAAAGCTCAGGTGCAGATGACAAACACACGGAGACCGGACTGAGTTTAACTGTTTTATTTTAGTAATTGGAGGAATCTAGGGAGAGAGGGATTAACTGAAGGGGTTTAACAAATATAAATTGGTAGTGAGGGATTAAGAAAGAACAGAAACAAACCTGGGGTCCGCTAGAAAGAGCGAGGCTTAACTATGAGCCTAGGGAGGCAGGTCCGAGGATGGTAGGCAATGGAGCGGAAGCAGAGTCTGAAGCTGACAGGAACCGGAGGGTTGGGGATTCCGGGAAGGCAAATGATTCAGGCAGGTAACAGGGTGGAGTTTCCATGACCCAAGCAGGCAGACAGACGAGCAGACAGACGCAAGGTGGAAAAAAGCAGGATCAGGAGCCAGAGCACTCTGCCGCACGCGGAAGGTCGGATGGATTCGCATTGAGGCTGGGAGCTTCAGCCGAACTGTGCTGGTTGATGACCTTGTTCACTGGAAAAGGCTCAGTGAAATGTGGGGCCAGCTTCTTGCCTCTCCATCCTTGCCAACGACCGAAGAAGGGCAGAACGAGCCTGCTTCCAGATTCTTTCTACCCTCTGGATGAACCCTTGGATAGAGGGCACCGCCAAGTCACGCTCCTGGGACGGGAATAAGGGTGGCTAGGGAGCATTGAAAGGGGGGACATCCCAGAAGAAGAATTGGTGAGGGTGTTGTGGGCATACTCCACCCAAGGCAGGAAGGTGCTCCAGGCCGCAGGGTTGTTCCCAGTGATGAATTTCAGGAGGGACTTCATTTTTTGATTGATGCGCTCTTTTGTTCATTGGACTGGAGGTGGAACCCTAAAGTCAGGCTAACCCTTGCCCCAAGCGCCGCACAAAAAGCCCTCCAGACCTTGGAGGTGAACTGGGAACCACAATCATACACAATGTCGGAAGGTATGCCCTGATGTCGAAAAACTTCTGTCGCCAGGATATCTGCAGTCTCTCGAGATGTGGGAAGTTTAGGGAGAGCAACAAAATGGGCAGCCTTGGAGAATCGGTCAACCACAGTCAGGATGGCAGTTTTTCCGTTCGAGGGGGGCAGACCAGTGATGAAATCCACAGCAATGTGGGACCATGGACAACTTGGAAAAGGCAGGGGCTGCATGAGACCTGAACTGGGCTGAGAAGAGGCCTGTAACGACGAGGTGACGTTACACTTGTGAACTGTCGTAATTTAAAAAAAGTAAATTGTAATACTGTGACAAACTTCAGTGCTTAATGAAATTAAGAAAAACACATTTTGTTGTATTGGTTTAATTAATTTATTGGTCAAATGGTGAAGCACATGGTTCAGGCCACAGGATTCATCTAGTGATGAACACAGAAAATACATTTCAGTTTAATTGATAAATAACTTAGCAGTGACATGAAAGATAAAACAATTAAATATGTTCTGGTTGAAATGTGATCAACAAAGCTTACCTGTGTATGTTCTCTTCCTCTTTCCTGAGGTGTTCGGGTAAAAGAATTCCCCGTGGCTTTGGACACCTTTTTATAGTTCCAGGTGGGAGAGACCAAGCAGAGACTAGGAACAGGGGAGCTTGATGTGTGTAGCTCAATGTAAATATGTAGTTTAATAATTTAGGGGATGTAAATAAGATTAATGATATTAATACAGGGTTAGTGTTTGTGATAATGTCTGTTCGGAATTGTTGGTGTAAATATTTATGTTGTACTTTTAATATGCAAATTAAATGTCACCCCATGCTTGGTACAGGCTAATTAGTGGTGCACCTGTATATAAGGACATTCATTCTGTTCAGTAGAGAGTTGAGATTGAAGTACACTGTGCTTGTGGTGCAAATTAAAAAATAAACAGATAAAACTGATGCATCAAAACCTGGAGCCTGGTTTCCTTATTGACTGCCTCCACTGCTACGGTTGCTCGTTGACATGGGCACAGACGGAACATGCAGCAACAAACTCACGGGTATCATGGTCCATGGTAGGCCACCAAAATGTCTGACGGAGGACGCGGGCAGTTCCAGGATGACAGGTAATACGTTAGGAGTGAGCCCACTGGAGAACCTGAGAGCGCATAGAATCAGGGACAAAAAAGGTTTTGGGAGGTCCATTACCTGGGTCGGCTTGCTGACTCTGGGCTTGACAAACTTGGGCCTCTATTTCTCAGGTGAGGGAGGCCAGGAGACAGGACTTAGGGAGGATGTTCTCAGGCTCTGGAGGTTGCCCTTCTGTGGAAAACTGACGGGAGAGAGCGTCAGGCTTAATGTTACGAGTCCCAGGATGATAAGGGTGAAGCGGAATCTTCCGAAAAAGAAAGTCCAATGAGCTTGACGGGAATTTAATCTCTTTGCTGATCTGATGTACTCCAGGTTCTTGTGGTCTGTCCAAACAATGAAAGGGTGTTCTGTACCCTCTAGCCCGTGCCTCCACTCCTCCAGAGCCAGCTTCACCGCTAGCAATTCCCAATGTCATAGTTCTGCACAGCTGGGGAGAGGAGTCTGGAGAAGAAGGCACAACGGTGCAACTTGTTATCACTGGGGAACCGCTGGGAGAGAACAGCCCCGACCCCAACATCTGAGGCATCAACTTCCACCACAAACTGAAGACTGGGATCTGGTTGGTCCGGGGCAGAAGTGAACCTGTGCTTGAGTTCACTGAAGGCCTGAGTAGCCTCTGGGGTCCAGGTAACTGGCCGAGAGGTGGAGGTGAGTGCTGTGAGAGGAATGGCTATCCTACTGTAGTTCCTGATTAATCTCCGATAGAAATTAGCACAACCAAGGAACCGTTGATCTGCTTGCGGTCCTTGGGAACTGGACTGCGGAGACCTTTACCGGATCCATGTTTAGCCCTCCTTGCGAGATTATGTAGCCCAGGAAGGTAACAGAGGGAGATTGGAACTCACCTTTTTCAGCCTTAACAAAAAGCCGGTTTCTGTAAAGCCTCTCAAGGACCAGACGCACGTGCTTCACATGCTTCTCCAGAAAACGGGAAAAGATGAGGATGTCATCAATATAAACAAAAATGAACCGGATGATCATGTCACGTAGGATGTCATCCATGAAGTGTTGGAAAACAGCGGGGGCATTGGTAAGTCCGAAGAGGTACTCGAAGTGTCCTAAGGGTGTATTGAAAGCCGTCTTCCACTCGTCTCCCTCGCGGATGCGAACGAGGTGACAGGCGTTTGAGGTCTAACTTAGTGAAGATTGTGACACCATGAAGTGGGGTGAATGTGGAGCTGATAAGGGGTAATGGGTACTTGTTCTTAACTGTGATGTCGTTCAGTCCTTGGTAGTCTATGCAGGGCCTCACAGAACCATCTTTCTTGTCAACAAAGAACCCAGCACCCACCGGGGACGAATAATGCTGGTTATGCGATCTTAACCAGGGAAAACCAAGGACTAAGGGCGGATTTGAGTGGCTATTGAGGTGGAATCTGAGGGACACTTGGTGATTGCCAGCGAGGGTCAGGGAAACAGGAGTTGTCTTGTGACTAACCTGGGCCAAACGTAGCCCATTGAGGTCTCGGGCTTCCAGAGGGGATGACAGATGGACTGTAGGAATCCCAAGTTGTTTGACGAGGTTGCTGTCAATAAAGTTCTCCTCCACTCCGGAGTCCACTAAAGCGGAGATGGACAGCATCTGAGTGCCCAGACTGATGGATGCAGGTAGCTGGAGGCGGTGAGCCTGGTCTTTTCCCGGTCGAGTTGGACAGGTGGCGACATAGTGGCCCGTTGTCCCACAGTAGAGGCAGGCATTGGCAGCTCGGCGTCTGTCCCTCTCCTGGGACGAGAGTTGGGCCTGCCTCAATCTGCATGGGCTCGGGAACGGAAGAAGGTGGTTGAAGGTCCATCTGTACTGACTGGCGGCCGGAGATGGGAGACGAGCTCCTGGCTGAACGCTCTGTGTCTCTCCCTGAGCAGGTTGTCTAGGCGGAAGGCCAGGGAGATGAGCTGATCCAGGCTGCGAGTCACCTCCCGAGTGGCCAGTTCATCCCTGAGGGAGTCATGAAGAGCTCGGTAGAAGGCATCTTGAAGGGCATCATCATTCCACACTGTGAGGCACCTGCCGGATACCCCCCAGCCGGCGTCCTGTGTCTCTGCCCTTGACGGGGGGGGGGGTCAAAGACTTTCCTCATCTCCTGGAGAAAGGAGGCATACAAGTTAGTGACAGGACTTTGACTCTTCCACACAGCTGCCCCCCACTCTCTAGCAGACCCAGTAAGAAGACTAAGGAGCAAGGCGGACAGGTACCGAAGTTTCCTGCGTACTTTTCTGAGACTGGAACCCTAGGCTCATAAGCTGAAGTGACACAGGGAGGATTAATGGGAGCAGATGGAGGAAAAGAAGCGGTTTCAGGCGGGACCTGGCTCTCTGACAATAGACTAGCAACCTGGTTTGTTAACTGGGAGACAACGCCTGGTTACTCTAAGAGATTCTAGAGAAGTGTTTCATGCTGCCCTAACAATACTCCCTGACTGGCTAAAGCGTGCTGAATATGAATTACCGGAGGAGCCGAACTCGCTCTGGGTTTGTCATCCGCTGAGCTCATGTTATGGCCAGATCGTACTGTTACGGGGCAGGTAAAAGCTCAGATGCAGATGACAAACACACGGAGACAGGACTGAGTTTAACTGTTTTATTTTAGTAATTGGAGGAAGCTGGCGAGACCTGGGAAGAGAGGAGAGAGGGATTAACTGAAGGGGTTCAACAAATATAAATTAATAGTGAGGGATTAAGCAAGAACAAAAAAAACTAGAAAGAGCGAGGCTTAACTGTGAGTCCAGGGAGGCGGGGCCGAGGATGGCAGGCAACAGCGCGGAGGCAGAGTCTGAAGCTGACGGGGACCAGAGGGCTGGGGATTCCGGGAAGGCAAATGATCCAGGCAGGTAACGGGGGGAGTCTCCACGACCCAAGCAGGCTGAGGCAGGCAGACAGATGAGCAGGAGCAGGCAGAGGCAAAGCGGAACAAAGCAGGAACAGGAGCCAAACGAATGCGAAATCTCTCTTGTGTAGAGCTCTGAGTAGATCAACAATCTGGCAAAACTGAAGACCAAGGGTGCTGCCTTTATGGGCTGCTGATTGCCTCCTCCAGGTGGAACTCATCAGCAATCAGCAGCCACTCACAGCACCACTAAACAGAAAAAAAAAGAAAAGCAGGGAAAACAGCGCCCCTATGTGGCGCTGGAGGTAAAGGGCGTGACACCACCTAAACACATCCATATTAAATAGGCAAACAAAACACCAGAAAAAGAAAACAAGTACAGTATACACAAATATAAAAAAAAAAAAAACCTCAAAACCGATTTGTGTTGATCATTGTGATCATAGTACCAAC
This sequence comes from Gouania willdenowi, assembly GCF_900634775.1. Lineage (NCBI taxonomy): Eukaryota > Metazoa > Chordata > Actinopteri > Blenniiformes > Gobiesocidae > Gouania > Gouania willdenowi. Next base: position 27,873,740 of record NC_041046.1, on the reverse strand, counting down.
TTTCTAAACCTCAAGCATCAGAAGTATTATACAGGCATTGAGATATTATCCACATTTTAAAGATACTTTTATATATTACCAATTTATATTACCCCTGTTATATACTCTATTTCTTTGCAGATGTATTTTTGCAGAGGCTTTGCATTTCATTGTTTTTTCAGTTCTTTCATCCTGTGTGAAGTCTTTGATCCATGCAATCCTTTGATTACATCTATTCATGATGCCGTGCAGCAAATGTTAAAGCCTAAGTTAAATATAGTTTTTGGTGACAGGTCAGCACTAACTGCCAACTCCTTACTTCTTTTGTTATCTGCAGCTGTTCAGATATGAGGTACGAACAACACATTTCATTAGAGAGTCCAGTAGAATAAGAATCTAATAAATGGGAAAATGTCAGAATGGTGTCGAAACATGATGTTGGTTTTCTCTGCCTCCTACACATTATTAGTTGACAGTGTGTATTCAAAAAAAGAACCAGAATAAGTATACAGTGAATTGTTTGCTTCGCACTTCTTTCTCACAGCAAGAAGGCCTCAGTTTGTGCAGGAATCATTTCTGAATAGATATGAATAATAATTGGTGTTTTCCTCTAAATGTTGGCCCTGTTACAGACTGATGTCCAGGTCCAGTCCTACCCTGATACTGTGACTCTGTGCAAGAATAAGTGGTTATAGCAGATTAACAAACAGATAACAATTAAAGAAAACAGCTTTATTGTTGTCCCCTACACCAGAGTTTCTCAAATGGGGGTATGTACCCCAAGGGGTACGCGATGGCACAACAGGGAGTATTTGAGAGAGAGAGAGAGAGAGAGAGAGAGAGAGAGAGAGAGAGAGAGAGAGAGAGAGAGAGAGAGAGAGAGAGAGAGTGGAAAATTAACAAATGAAAGCATTAAAAATCTAGGGTTTTCTAATGTTTCTTTTAATTAAAAATGATGGTAACACTTCACTTGAACTTTTATACATTAAGCTGTCATTAAGTGTTGTTCGCTAAATTATGACACCTTTGGAGCTATGTTGGAATTTTTTGGGTTAGGTGGAAGAATCTAGTGGGGTTAGGGTTAAGATTAGGGTTAGAGGTTAGTGTAACAAATGACACTTAATGACAACCTTCATGACACCTTAATTGACTGATGTCATGTCATAATAATGACAGCTTAATGTCAACCTCTGATTTTAAGTGTTTGTCACTTTTTCCCCCCACATTTTTCACTTTATTTCTTCATTTTTCATGCCAGTTTAACCATGCTCATCATATTTACACTAGTTTTCAGGGTCTCGGGCCAGCCTAATCTCAGGATAAAAAACTCCAAAGTTTTAAAATTTGTATGCCTTACTACAGCCTTCATAACACCTCATGTCATAATAATCACAGCGTAATGTCAGCCTTTATGTTAAAACTTCATGTGTTACCAAAATAATAATCATAATAATAATAGAAATTATCTTGATTAGAACATGAACTGAAAATACAAGGGGTGTGGCGGGAGATGACAGGAAATGGTAAAAACTATCAAAATAAATCTGTTCAGGATACGCTATATACTGTTTCATTCTACTCATTGACAAAATTAGTTACTTTAAAATGTGTGTTAATTCATTCCATTATTATGCTCTACAGTTGTTTTTTTAATAGTATTTTGAGCAAAATATTGTAGTCAGACAAAGGGGATACTTGGATTCATAAATAAGAGAAAAGGTGTACTTGAGCCAAAAAAGTGTGAGAACCACTGTCCAACACTGATGCCTTCCATCATTGTTGTCCATAGATAGGAGGCAGTTAAACCCTTGTCAAGCAGCCATGGATTTATTAAGTGCTCCTCAGCAAGGCACGGTTGGTGCCATCTTACCTCCATCACATGCTAGTGACACACGTTTGATGATGTTTTAGATCTGGCCTCTCACACATCTCAGAATTTTTCTCCTCGGAATCACAAGAATCTCTCCTCCATCAGGATGTGCGGTCTCTCTCAACGCAGAGCATTCAGCATTAAAAAAATGCAGCCTAAAACAGGCTGTGGGCTGGTGACATAACTCCAAAAACAACTGAACAGTGCAGGCACATCATAAGAACCTCCAACACACATTCTTGGGTTAACTGTAGTAATGAATTAAAATGATATTAAAGAAAATGTGGTAAAAAGCACTTCATGAAGAAAAATCAAGATTGAGCTAATGGAAAAAATAAAATAAAAAATGGTTGACCCCCATCAGTCGTATTGCAAGAACAAAAATTGTTCCAAAAAACACCTCAAAAGTGTTTCTTTTTTCAAATCAATGTGCACTTTTGTTTATTTGAAATATATGAAACACCATTGTTGTTGTAAACATCATTTGTACGCAACACTTTTTCTTTTTATTTCCACCACAAACGATATTCACAATGTTACGCTCCAAGTGTTCAAAAGACACCTGGATAGCAACAAATGAAGCCAAGAAGACAAGTCAGTTCAGTTTTAAATGATTTATTCATCATACAACAAAGACAAACACTTCCCGAGTGGGGAAGGTGAGGGCTGGGAAGTTGTGCCAAATAAATCAAACAATCAAAACAAACCAGGCCCTATCAAACTCTACCCCTAAGCCCATATGAAAAAGAACAAACAAAAGTCCTGACTGACTAACTAAAATAGAGGCCAAAACTAATATGGGGTGGCACCAACCACTAACCTATTGTTTTTAGACATTCAGCTTACTAGGTGTGCAAAAGGTAGGAGGGACCTGGTCTTACCTGGCCCTACATCTTACCATTAAAATAAATGTGTTTCCACTCTCACAAACAAAGGTCACCAAGTTGTTGTTGTTGCAGCAGCACATGATGAACAGCTCCCTCCAAACTTTTCCTCAACACTTCTCATCAAGTGTGCTGATCACGCCCTTTTATACTGCAGGCCACCTAACGCAGCCAGGTGGGAGCTGCAGTTGATTAGGCTGCAAGGAACAAATAAGGAGGGTCATCAACTGTCACAATAGTGCAATGTTTACATGCACGTAACAACAATAATAGTCCCTCCGAAATATAGAAAATGATGGATATCGTTACATTGAAGTGATTCTGTCCATACTGCCCTTCTTTGTTTTGTTGTTTTAAAGATATTGATAACAATGAGAAACAGAACATAACTGGGGAGCACACCCACTCATACCAACAAATTCTCGCACACAAAAACAGGGACGGCTTCATACGGTACACTTTAAATTAAATCTTTGCTATGTTCTGATCTTTGCTTGCTCTCTTGTATTTTTTTGTAAGTTATTTTGAAAAACTTAGAAAGTAATGTCAGATGAGGCAACTGTGGATGCACTCTGTTTGATCTTAGCTCTGCTGTGTCAGAGTGGGAGCAGCAGATGTGTCCTGGAGCAGCTTCAGAACTGGGCAGATGGGTTTGTGGTTGTGTGCAGCATCAGTGACCAACCGTCCTTTCCAACACGCCCAAGTGTCCTATGTCAGATCAAAGAGGCTCGAGGGGAAAGATGTAAAGGGTGAGTGATCAGAGCCAGGCGGTAATGAGGTTGAGCAAAGGAATTTCCTTTTATCAACTAATGAACGTCATTCCTCTCATGAAGGCCTATCAGGTAGAGATCAATGTGATACGCTGTACAAGGTATGAACCACATTCCAATATGCTGTATGGGAGAATCCTGCTGAAAAACAGTTACTATAGAGTGAATTAAACAATGAATCAACTGAAATGAACAGAGAAGAGGATTTGAACAATATAATTCATTGATTGTTTAAGTTTCTGGTTTTCTTGAAGTAATACTGGATGCATTCTGTGGAAAATATTAATAAAAATGTAATTAAACAAACCAAGACAATCAATCTAATGATCAATGATAAAAAAAAAAAGCCAAGATTACTGCACTAAAGAGATATTTCAGCAACTTCCAGCTTTGGCAGCCTGGAAAGCTATATTTTCTATGACATAAGGTCTATCTTTGGTAATTTTTTGTCAAAACTAGTTTATACACTTGATGCAATCATGCTAAAAGACAAATAAATAAACAAACAAACAAAATAAACACTGGTGAAAATATTACTGTCTTGGCACAGGTAATCATTCTAAAAACACACAAAAAGAGAACAAAAACACACGTAATAGCAACAAAACCACAAAATATGATTCCAAAAACACATGAAACAACAAAAATACACAAATCAACAAAAATGTACTAAACTGATGGGAAAATATAAATATCCACAACAAAACTATTGTTCTTTCCCGTATTATTGCTCAAATTGGTCATTATTCTAAATACTGACATGGCTTCTAGAAATGTTCTCGGATTAAATAATTTGTGGGCCCTACCATGAGTAAAACAAAGTTGCCAATCCCTGTTTTAGAACAACAATAATTTATTTGTATTTCATTTATCTAAGTTTTTAGCATAGTAGAAATCTTAGAGACTGAAGGCCAGTCCATCACAATAAATGAATGAATAAATATATAAATGGTATGAGTTTTGCAACAAAACATCATCAGTTTGGTAAACTAATCTCTTATCATGACGGTGTGAACCTAGCTCATGTTCCCATGTTCCGTGTGTGTGATGATCAACGTGGGTAGGGAAAACAAAGCAGGGGTTTAAAACACAATTTCCATTCATCCATTTTCAGACCTGCCTGTTCCTGTTTTCAGGGTCACGGTGTAAAACACAATTTCCTGAGCCAAAATTGAATTTGATCAGAACGTTTTATATAATCCATAGTCACAGCAATTTTAGTTTGTATATGTATATATTATGTTTATATTTTCTGTGTATATGTCCTGTTTTTTTATTGTCCTTTTTTTGCACCACCGGCTTCCCTCTTTCTCTCTTTACTGTGTATAGGCCCATGTGTGGATATATATATTTAATTATTGGGACTTATAAATGCTATCTTATCTAAAAAAAAAAAAAAAAAAAAATATATATATATATATATAAACCTGTATCTGGTAGGACTATATTAGAGTCAGACCAGTTAAAAAAACAAAGCCATATTTAGTTTTCCGTTGATTTATTTAGCTTTTACTATTGGGTGTTTCAATACTACTACTGGGTTTTAAAGGAATGAACGAGGCCTTCCACGAGAGGGAGACGTAGCACCGTGAAAGCCTGTATCCTTGTGTACTGGTGTCTGTGTGCTGGTCCCCATTGAAGAAGACAAACAGTTCTAGTTTAGGACTGGGAGTCGTTCAACGTCCTGCTGAAAATCCATTTTATTTGAAGTAGTGCAGAGAGAACAGGTGGGTACAGCTGTTAGTCACTAACCACGTTCACAGAAAGATTGTCCTTCGTTGCTTTCCATAGCGACTCTACGCGGATGGTGATTGGTGAGAAGTAAAGTCGTTGAATGAAGATGATTCACTGTGAGAGGTGAGAAACCTTTTAGTGCTTCTTCATCTCAGCATCTGACAAAGTGCTTTCACACGGAGTGGTTTTGTCTGTTTGTTGCTGTTTTTCCTCTAAAGGAGACACGTTTTTTTCCTTCTTTTTTTGGCTTATGTTTGGTTGCCATGGCAACGCGTGTCAAGGCTATGTCTAAACCAAAAACTACACTTCACACTTTGTATTATTTGGTGTCAACTTCCAGAGAGATCTAATTCATCTGTTGCTGAGACACTTTCCAACACCAAACAGGATTTATGAATGGTGCAGTTCCACCTTTAACACTTACAACCGGTAACTTTCTCTCTTGGTATTGGATTTAGTTAAATATTGCTGTTTATTTAAAGTAATGGTGGAATTTTTACTTTTTTTTTTTTTTTTTTTTTTTTTTTTTTAACATAAAATGATTTATTATTTACCATCCTGTGCCTAAAAATCTAGTTCAAATCTGTATATATATATATATATATATATATATATATATATATATATATATATATATATATATATATATTAGCACTCACAACAGAAAACTCATTTAGTTCATAGTCTACATACGTTTCCGTATCAATAGACACTTTGATTTAAAAAAGTCTACGTGTTAAATGATTGCAACCCAAAGTAAACATGCCACATGTAATATTTTGCGGTGTCCCAATACAACTTTTTCTACTATGATGCTAGACCAAAAATTGCAGCCTTGCGTATTGGACGATATCGGTATCGTTCTGATGCAACATCCGCACCAATCATATAGAGCTGGGCGATATGGACCAAAACTCTTATCTCAATGTTTTTTTCTCAAAACTGCGATGTACGATATAAATCTTGATTATTTTAATTCAAGTAGAAGTCTTACCAGAAAGACAATTCAGGGTTGGCCGATATGTGCCACTTTTGGCTTTTTCTCCTCTAAGGGACAGCACGTGAGAGTTAGGAGACACTTAGAAATCTATCTAAATGTGATTTTCATGCTGTTTTGAGAAGTAGTAAAGATAGTAACTCCTAAAATGAGCATTTCGATACAAAACAAGCTATATATGTATCTTGAATCTCAATCACCCAGCCCTACAATCATACATAATTTAGGGCTATACTGTATAAGGCTACATCAAGTGATATTATTCAAACAGAGAACAATAGTCAGCAACAATAGATACAAGAAAAACTGACATGTATTATTAACCAATGGGTTATATACATTTTATATTGAGTCTTTAATGTAACATGGTGCTTGGTGTAACGTAAAGTATTGTGACGGAAGTTGTGTCTGTACCCTATTGTTAAATATTGGACAAAGAGTGGTTCTCTGGACCGTCTGGAGTCCAGAATGACCACACTTGCTTTGGTCAAATTTAAATTTGTTATTATTTAGAAAAGAATGTGCATTTCCTGCATTATTTATGGTAGTGAGTTGAGCCTGACCCATATTTTGGGATTTTAAGAAGCCGATATCTGATGTATCTGCAGATAACCGATATATTGGTCGAAATATCGTCCGATATATTAAAAAGGAACATTCATATACACAATTTACAGTATATACGGTACATAAATACAAATACTTATAATACTCAAAATGTGACTCAAGACAAAGAAGCAAAGCTAATTAATTAAAATAAGGAACTTCAAATAGTAATATTGTCAACATAAGGATGCAAAACCACTGATTAATAGGAAAAGGCAAACTTGAATACAAATTTTATAAAATAAAGTTGCTCAAATCGCAAACAGTCAACATGGATAAATCAAAAAAGGCCAATTATAACTAAACTAATGCGTTTCTCCCAGTGTTGTACTAGTGATCGATACTGCTGATTTAAAAATGGCAGCTAATAATGGAGAAAGCACACAGCCACAGAATGCACACACAGCAAAAAAAAAAAAAAAAGTAACACACCAGCTACATATTAGAGCCAGACCGATTAATTGGCCGGGCTATTGATCGATGTTGATTAATCGTTGATAGCTATAATCGGCCTGATTAGTCGGTCAGGCTCTTGTATGGAGTCTCATGCTGAACAAGGCTGAACTAAGAGGCCTTTTTTTAATCCTTCCTCAGTAGTTCGTATAATTAAGAAAAATATTATTAATTTTCAATGTTTTAAAAGTAATACTAAGGGCATTTCATACATAGAGTATGTATCTATAGTACATGCACTGTGTCTCTCTGAGTTGCCAATGGAATAAATGTGAGTTGTTCTTGTCTCTGCAGTGGCTTTACACTTTTGCTAGATTTCTGCCATCGTCGCTTCCCAGGGCTGAGCCCGGCAAGGGCAGAGATTAGCCTTAACCAGGATTAAACCAATAAGAAAATTTGAATTTGTTGGCCCTTATCTCTCAGCAACATGTGGAGTGCCCTTAGCAAATGGCAGAATTTGATCTTTTTGCTTGCTTTCGGAAAAGCATGTTTTCTTTCCAGTAGACACTTATCAAACATGAGCATTAAAGACAGCAGGACTTCTGGGAGGGAATTGTAAATGAATTGTTTATATGTAAACTACATGCATTGGTTTGTTTTGTAACATAGAAATTGCATTTTAAACTTTCCCCAGCATTTTGTTAGTCCTGCAGTCAATGTGCTGCAAGGTGCTATGTGTTTACAACCCTTTAGTTATATGCTATACGCCTTAATGGATTCACGTTAATGGTTTCCTGGAATATTACATTTTGACCAAAAGCTTTGATAATCTCTCTGCATAATATTATGACTCACTCCAAAGCCCAGTGAAGTAGACAGGATATTTGCAGTCTAAACATGTAATTTCTTGCCTCATCAGGTAATGTAATTCCACACTTCATTAGGACTTTGAAGTTTATCATTTGTCATCAAAGCCAAGTTGTCAATAAATGATTAAGTTTCTCATGGGTAAAATGTAATATTGGGCTCAAGCAAAACAGATAGGAATGTCCTTTTAGATTAGTTTGTGAGATGTTCTTTGTTTTAAGTTTCAGGCATTATACAAGCAACTGTTGGCTGTTGCTAGAAGTAGTGTTACAAAGCATCTATTAAGACAGTTATGTTGTTAAGGGCCTGAGAAATACAAATAAAATGTCTTGTATATATGGTATAAGATTGAGAAGGACTACAGGGAGCTTGTTTCTCCTTTAAATGTATCAGTATTATGTATAATATATTTACCTTCTTTGTCAGTATGGTGTAGGGTCCCTATTCTAGGGTTAGGAATGATTTACTCATTATTAAAGTTAATGAGAGACATGCTGGTTAAAGGATAGGAATGTGACAAAGTGTTATTGTTGTCCCTTGTGTGTTCTCAGTCTGCGGCTTCCAAACGGCCATTAGCTAATGTGTGTATTTACTCTGTGGTGTAAACAAGCAGAAATTGGCATCTGGCAGAACGATGTTGAGGTGAGGCAAGTCTGGACTTGACCTGTTATGAACTGGCAGCTCTGATTACTTCCTCCTGAAACCAGAGATGAGTCCAACTCAATGTATAAGGAAGGCCATAGCAATGGTCGCCAAGATGCATGTTGATATTTGGTTATTTTTCATTGTATAATCTAAAGATCTGGGTTTTGATCATGTATATTTGCAGTTCTGTCCAATTTATTATCCCCTTGTTTGTCTGATTTTATGCTTATTTATTAACTCCTCAGGTTGGTCCTTAATGTCTATTCTGGTCAAAACGACTGCAGTCTTAATGGAATTTACTGTTGTTGGTAGTGATACACAATTAGAATTAGGGATGAGCATTGATAAGGATGTTGCAATACCATACGTATCAGGATACTTGGGTCACAATAAGATATTATCACAATTTCACGATATATTGTGATGTTCTACCAAGTTAATATCAAAATTAAACAGAGGACAAATTGAGTCAAAACTATTTGCTTCAAAACATCCTATTTATTATTATTATTATTATTATTATTATTATTATTATTATTATTATTATTATTATTATTATTATTATTATATCTACGGCACCATCTATTGGAGTGGAGGTGCGGAAGTGGCACAATTTTCAAGGTTTTTATGTAGAAACAGGAGCTGGTCAACATGCCCAGTAGTTAGGCTGCTCTGCTGAGAAGTGACAATGTCTCCAGCTATCAATAATAATAATAATAATAATAAAAAAATCAGTTTGAAATCGGCACCCAAAAATCGCGTTATATCGTGAAATCGATCATCGATCATACAAATGTGATAAATTCCTACTTCGCATTATTATTCATGCAATAAACATAAGAATGAAGCTATATAAAGCACAAAAACCTTTTAAAATGATCAGGTTTGTCACAAACATCATTATGTATCAGTGAGAAATGATAAAATACAAGAAATGTATTCAACCAGTGTTTGGTCCACTTTGATTAAATTAGTTTATGAATGTTTTAATGGAAATAATCATTTCACAAAACCTGCTTAACTCAAGCCACAGTTGAAGGATTTTCACCTAAAATTCACTCAAGATAATTCTTAGTTTGGTAAATGGCTCAAAACCCTCAAATGTGGGAAACAAAATAGTTTGTCTTTGAGGTTTTACTTAAATTCCTGTGAGAAAAGAGAAGAGAGCAAATTAGTTACAGCTAGTTACAATCCAATGAAATGACCATGGATAGAATGTCTCCTCTAGACCAGTGTTTCTCAAATGGGGGTATGTGTACCCCTAGGGGTAGGCGATGCCACTATAGGGGGTACTTGTGAGAGAGAAAGTGGAAAACTAACAAATGAAAGCAAATGATCTTGATTAGAACATGAACTGAAAATGCAAGGGTCGGTCTTGGTCCCACACCAGGCTTGATGGTCGGAAGTGATAAAAAAGTGTAGAAATAAATCCATTCAGGTGGCACTAAATAGTGTTTTATTCCACTTGTTTACAAAGGCATTCTTTAAAATGTTGTAGTTGGACAAAGGGGGTACTTGTATTCAGAAATAAGAGAAAGGGGGTTCGAGAACCACTGGATTAGAACATGAACTGAAAACTACAAATAAATCTATTCAGGAGTTTCATTCCATTTATTTACAATGTGAGATTCTTTAAAATGTTTGTTATCACTCATGCATTCCATCAATATGCTCTATAGTTGGTTTTAAATAGTATTCTGGGACAAGAGTGGGTACTTGGATTCCGAAATAAGAGGAAGGGGGAAATTAAGCCAGAACATTTTTAGAATCATTGCTCTAGAATAGACCCTTTGGATGTTACAGATATTTTAACAAAATTTGTCAATTGAGTGTGTCAATAGATAAACAGCTTGTGTAGAGTATATAACACACATTCTGTGTCAAACTGACCATTAAACACAGACACACAAATCTAGCCTTTGTGGCCTTTTAATGTTGTGCATATATCAAACAAATCATTAGAGAATAAATATTAGATTTAAAAATGGGAAAATATGTATTTATGTGGCTGTCTGTTGTAGGACTGGGCGATTTTGCCTAAAAAAAAAAATCTCCAATTTTTTCAAGAAAAATTCGAATTTCGATTCGATTTTTGATTTTTTTTTTAATGCACTTAAAAATGACTGCAGACTTCAGATATATTGTCTAAAGCGCAACTTTATTGCTGTGATATAACAATCCCAAAATAAAAAGTAAATGAGGCTGTCATTCAACAATTTCAAGCTTCAACCAAGGTTTAAGCAAAAGTGCAACGGCAGCTTCACAGTAGCTTCAATTTTCTGATTAAGAAATCAGAAACATATTTTATAACATATAACATTACAATTAAAAAAATAATAAACTCTTCCTTAGCATCTCAGCATAGTGTGAATAAAAAATTAAACATGCCTGTGTCACACATATAGCCTACGCAAAGGGAAAACACATGTAAACAAAGAGTCCGAAAAAACTGTGGTGGAAAAATAAATAAAAATTAACTCAAATTTGCAAAATAAAAATTGTTTTTATCTACAAATTCAATTAATCGATTAAATCTATTTTTTGCCTTGCCCTACTCTGTTGTATTTTGTTTTGTTGCTAAACAAAGGGTCTCTGAGGTTGCAGGTAATGACTTGGGACTGACAGCAGCTCACACCCTGTGTCTGTAAGTGATCCGGGTTAGTGTCTGACGTCTGACCCTTTGTTCATCCTAATATTCCATTTCCATTGTATTAGAGATCAAGTGCCAAGGAAAAGACACCTTTGTCTGGTCGACACCCGTGGTGCACGAGCCCTCTCCCATCCGCCCCGAGCCTCCAGTGATACACTCGTCACATGCTGCTGTCTTTCACAATTGAGCTGTGATTGAAGTGATTGGAATTTCCACTGGCTGTCACAATCGTTTTGATTGTAGAATAGAGAGGAGATAATGCGAGAGACAGGCCTGTTATGGGATCCCTGTCAGCGCTAAAATAATGCATCAGAGTGAAGAGGTTAAAGACACCGCTTCCTTATTAATAATTAATTGCTGTGCGTGTGGTGGATCCACTTCATTGCACCCAGCCATCACTTGATAATTGCTTTACATTTAATTTGGCTTTAGTGACTGTTTTTCAAGCTGGGTAAATTGTGCTTGAAGTTAATATGGGCTTAGATACAGCAAGCCGTTTTTTTTTTTTTTTTCTTTAAAGACACCAGCAGTTAAAAAAGTGACACGTTGGTCAAGGAAACATTAAGTTTCAGTGCATCTTCAGATGACTTAATAATAGACATCCTGAATGAACGTTGCACGGAAACCTAATTTACGACTAACAGAACATATCGCCATAAAAAAAAAACAAGTCATTGATGTAATAATTTGTTTTAATTAATAAATGTGTCCTTTTATGCAACAACTGATGAAGGATAAAGAAAACATACATAAAAGAATGCGTTGGCATTAATTAATGATTTTGTGTATTTGTATTGTCTCTGAAGAAATAAACTTCCAAGTGTAAAAAAATACCTTTATGTTATCATGTTCTGAAAAAAGCAGTTCATGAAGTTACATTTATTTGACATTCATTTAATTTGATTTATTTGTATATCCCTTTGCTTTACGGAAGTTTACCTTCTCCCCTAACAACACAACACACACGCACACCCCCCATAGTATAACACATATACAACAATCTTCATATCACACTAGTGCAACATAATCATTCAAAACCTCTGATTAATTATTAATCCTAAATCATCATTGTGTCGTAAAAGTGTCTGATATTATGTCTGTCCTCTCTTTCTGCAGATGACACATGTAGGTGTTAGTCAAGCTAACATGAACCCAGTGTCTGCTAGGAGCAGTAAGGACGCTGTGGAGATTGACGTTCCGGTAATTCGCCTAAAGAGTGATGCAGAGCTCAAGGTAGGAGCAGCTTACATACATATTTCTCTCGTGCATTCTTCGGCTAATAGAAAAAATATTTGTTTGTCCAGGGACAAGGAGGACAAATGAATACTTAAAATATTAACTTAACATTGAATTTTTTTTCTTCCTTTATTTTTGATTGTAGTTACAAGACAATAATTAAAGTAATATCATTTTCTACACATTTGCTCACAAGAAATCTAAGTCCTATTGAAGCCCATAGTTTCTAAGCTTTTCTTGGCTATGGATAATATATTTAACACAATTCTGAACAAAACTAACTCATCGCAAAAAAAGCACCAAGTCCATTAGAATTGTTATTAATCCTGCAAAAATGAATAACGAAACACAAGCCTCACATTTTTCAAACATTCAGCAATGCTTTAATTATTTAAAGTATTTTAGTGAATATCAATAGTTAATGTAACAATAGCGTTTGTGTAAAAAATTTCAAAGAGCACTTGCAAATTAATGTTATTAAATGTATTAATAATCTACACCAATTAGCAAATATATATCAGTTTATTGACGTCTATATTTATATTAAACAAGCCCCCCCACCACCACACTGCTGCTGCTGCATGCTTTATGCTCTGCTTTATTGGGGAATTTACTTCTCCCGATGCCAAATCTCAAGCAGCCAGTGTTCAGTCTTGCATGCACTCAGATAATAATCAAGTTAATTAGACCTGAGATTGAACGAACTGCAGCAGCAACTTAATCATTTGTAACTTGATTAAAAATACTGTATTTTGCAGCTCTAGAGACCCCGGACTAGTTTAGGTTTTTTTTCTCTGGAAACTTGAAATTAAAATGTACCTCAGAAATTAGGTCTTGAGACAAGAAACAGTAAAAATATGTTTTAATGCTAGTCAAGAAAAATGCTCGGTTTTACAAAATGTATATTTCTATTTTCTCTTAGGAAATTTATGAATTTGGAAAAGAATTGGGTCGAGGCAGTTTTGGAGTTGTTTATGAAGCGACAAACATAGAGACACAGACCACGTGGGCCATTAAAGAGGTTTGCAGACCAAAGGTGAGTGCATTGAGCATCCCTCATGCATTTTTAGGCAACTGTAGGTAAACACCCCCCATTAAGTTTATTTTCACTCCATTATGACAGATTGGAAGTTCGAAAGCTGAGATGCTTTGGCAAGAAATACATATTCTCAAACAATTAAATCATCCGCACGTAATTCATCTTCAAGGAGTCTATTGTACCAGCGCGGTAAGCAGATTCCTCTTTAAAACTACTCCCTTAAATAAACGCGTACTTGAGCAAGAATAATCGGGTTTGATTTTTTCAACATCTGTATAAAGACAAGTCAAGGCTAGAGAAATGTATTTGTGTAACGCATTTCATACATAAGGCAACTCAATGTGCTTTACATGATCAAAAAGTGCAACAGACAACATTCAACAGCTTAAAATCAATAAGAACATTTAAAATCATTAGTAAAATTATTTAAAATCACCAAAAAAAAAAACATTACATCAACAACATCATGACCAAAAATCTCCCTCTCAATCATACACAATAGATAAAAAGAGTGTCTTTAACTTTGATTTAAAAATGTTCACATTGGAAGCTGACTTCAGCTCTGCTGCAGTTTGAACGCAGCATCACCATGTTTGCTGTGAGCTCTGTGCTCCACTATCTGACCTGTGTCCATAGATCTGAGAGACCTGCTAGGTTTATACCTGACTAACATCTCACTGATGTATTGTGGACCAAACACCTTTACAGATTTATACACCAGCAGCAGAAACAATAAACAGTAATGAGCACATAGATATACTGAACAGAGTAAGATTGATTCATCTTGTTGTTTTCAGAATATCTATTTGGTGACTGAGTTGTGCAAAGGAGGCGATTTAAAGCAATTGTTAAAACAAAGGCAATTCTTGACAGAGGATGAGACGAGGAATGTTATCAGCAGTTTGTCGGATGCGGTCGTGTATCTCCACAGAAAAGGTAAGGCAATTGGACAGAAACTGATCCGACTTTACTTTGAAATATTGCTGTATTTTCTTCCATGTTTCTGATATACATTGATGAATACATTTCAGTTATTGAATGATACTAAACACTAATTACATTAAAGGTTTTCTGCTGTTCATTTTGAGGTCGTGTCCTTGTGCTTCTCACACTACCAACCTTCTTACTGTATTTCTGCACTGATTGTTTTTAAAGAAGTGGTGTGCTGTGTCCACTGGCCAGAAGTTGAAATGAAATAAAATAAATCTACACAAAACCATAAACCGTCCTAACTTGCATGTCCAACAACATCAACACACTTTCTTTCATTGTATAACTGGTTGCATCAAACAGTGTAGTGGCAAAAATTAGCCCTGGGCCATTTGTGTTTTTCCTCCTGCCTTTCTTCACTCCACCAAGTTTGGTTAACGATGTCGTTCAGTTTGGTCTGCTGAGGATAAACACATTGTTATGTGCAGAACATAGTTTATCCGGGTGACGTACTGTGGCAAATCATGTTTACTTTGATCAAAGACTTCTTTTCTCAGCAGATTGACTGCTTTTCTTGTTTAATAATTCAAAACAAGTAACCCAGACACACAAAAAACCCAACAAAAAGTTTGTTAAAGAACAAAGGATGTGATGCTTTTCAGAGATATGTGGTGATATTTGACAAAACAATTTCTACTTTCTGATAACTAAGTGAAATAATTCCATCTCGAACACCTAATCATGTAAATGTTCAACTTGTATTTAAAACAATGTTGCACAATCAAAAAATACACACATCCCTTTGAAAGCAGTTTGGTGGATCAAAAAAGCCAAAGATGCAATGGAAAAAAAGTCAGCACAACTGCGTAGTTAGCTCCCAATTTTAATTTAACTTACGAAACGTCACGTTTTTTGGTGTAAGTTATGTTATGTGTTTTGTTCCCTCTCTGAACTACAGGCATCGTCCACAGGGACCTGAAACTTGAGAACATTCTTGTGAAAAAAGGGGTGGATCAGGACGATTGCCAGATAAATATCAAGGTGAAATGTTATATGCCATTAATGGTGTTTGCCTTTAATCTCATCCATTCTTTTTTAGACTGACAAGCCTCCTATTTAGTTACAAGTTCTTTAAATACTTCATTATGGCGGACTCGCTTTAGTCTACAGCATACCACTACAAAGAGTGACTAAACTGTGTCTTTTATCTGTCTGTGTCAAATTACCAGCTAAGCGCTGCTTGTTAGATACAGTGAGGATGAGGCAGCCAAAGCTCATACCTGTTGTGTAGTTAGTTATTGCTTCCTTTTTTGTCCAAATGAATGCATAGAATCATACCAATTTATTATATTATTTCCACACTATTGAGATGCAAAGTCTAGCTATAGCTAAGTTATTCAAGCAAATTGTCAGCTGTGCTTGTTTTGGTTCCAGGCTTGTCCTGACTCAGATACATAAACAGGGAAGAGAAACACTCACAGTGCCCGTTCACCCTACTAGCTTAGCTTAGCATGTGGTTTGTTTGTCTCCAACAAGTTCTGATGAACTACGGCCGGGCCCGGGGAAAGTCTCTACGCCAAATAGCACGTACCAAGTTCCCGAGAATTCAGTGAAATGACTCGGTTCCACCGAGTAAAAAAAATGAAATTGTGGGACATAAAATCGTATTCTACGTTGAATTACCTTTGAAACAATATATCACACGACTATGTTCCGATAAATTTAGAAATTACTGTATCGTCACCTGTGGTAACAGATTTTTTTTGGTATAGATACAGAATCAACTGCGCTTTCTAAAAAAGACAAAGAAACAAAACAATATAATATGTTGCCATTGTTATTTTGATTATTTTGATTTTAAAACCAATCAGAAATACACCTTTTTTTTTGTATTTGTTTTTTTTACGTTTTCCTGTTTCTGGTTTTAAATTAATAAAACAAACAAACAAAAAACATCCATTTTTTTTCTATTTTTTTTATTTGGTTTTGAAACTTAATAACCAAAGAACGAAGGGTACACGGATTGCTCACTCCCCCTTAAAACAAAGGTTCTGTCTGCACAATCTAGATATGGTTAATTTTTACCACATGCATTGCTCTCTACCCAGGTGACAGACTTTGGACTGTCAGCACAGACAACTGGTCTAGGCATTGACAACAGATTGATGGACGCCTGTGGGACTCTGCTCTATATGGGTATGATGCAGTATAAAATATTAAAATTATCATTAAATTACATCAAATGGGATTGAGTGTTGGAGAAACTGGTGATCATTGATGAATGAGTTGATGTTTGTACTCAACTGATTGATTTTGAGACAATAGTCTCTAGTGTCACATTACATTGTTTTCTTTTCATATTTACATTTTACTTTGACACTTTGTCACGCCATTTTGCTTTCATCAGTCAAAACAAATAGAAAATGAGCAGTGTTATCTCTTGTGCCCTGATTGCAAAAGAAATATGACAAAGAAAAAGCAATAATTGTTCATTCTTTCTTCTTATCATTTTTAGCACCTGAAGTGATGAACGGGCATTGTTACAGTCAGTTATGTGACATGTGGAGCATAGGAGTAGTTATGTATACATTGTAAGTAGAAACACAGATGCATTGTATACATGCAAACACACTGTGTAAACCTGCCTAAGCTGTGTTTCTTTTCAGGCTGTGTGGAGAACCTCCATTTGTTTCCAAATCAAAGTCTCGCCTATATGAGATAATTATGAGGAAAGAAATCCTATTTGCTCCACCCATCTGGACCACAGTCAGTGATGCAGGTACCACCTGAGCTTTCTTTGCATACTTGGGGTAGATGTTGCACTGGGAATGCTGCATCCAATCATTTTCACTGGATATGATGTTTGTAACTAACACTGTTTAAATTTTTCTTTACAGCAAAAAATGTTCTGACTTGCCTTTTGAAAGTGGACCCAGCCTACCGCATGTCTGCAACACAGCTTCTCGAAAACCCCTGGATTACTGTTAGCATTGGTTTAGCTGCTTACGTGAACGTTTCCCATTGAGTCACATCAGAAACTCTAATGAAGTCTTTGTCCAGCAGGGCGACACTGACGTGTACGTTGTACCACCCAATGTGATGGAGATGATGCGTCAACAGCTGGAACAGGAAAAGGGTAGAGATACAAAAAATTGTTTTGAAAAATTTAGTTTACAATGTTACACAGGTAATAAAATTCATCAATTTGTTCTGTTATGTAAAAAACTAAAGAATAAAAGCAGAAAAGAAGCACCCACGTATTTTTATAATGATTAAATCTGACTACAATACAGCCATCTATGCATTACGTGACTAAATAATGTCAATTGTCTTCATTTGTTTATTAAAGGAACAAAGAGTCTTGAAGTGTCTCTTGACTCCGAGGAGGACATCATGCATCCATCGTCAGGTCCCCAAGAAGTTTTAACCAAAAGAACTTCAAACTGTAGCATCCCCCCAGAGAGAGACCGCAGCTCTCAAACTCCCCACCAAAGTATCACGACCAGCCGCACGTCACAGGCCACAGACTCCAGCGCACTCAGTACACAAAGGGACACGCCCACAAAACGTCCACACCAACACACACACCAGAGTCGGTGCACACTGTCACATACACACAAGCCTGCACAACCCCAAACTCATTAACTACACACACACACACACACACACACACACACACACACACACACACACACACACACACACACACACACACACACACACACACACACACACACACGCACACACACACACACATCTCTATGGAAAGCTGTGACTATTTATTCTGTATCCTTGATATCACATGTAAAAAGCACACACTAGTTCAGTAGTGAGCTGCAAAAACTCATGTTTACTATCATGAATCATGAATTAAGGTCTCAAGTGAGCTCGTGCCTACAATTGTATGTTGGTAGTTCACTAGTGAAGGCCAACTACATGCTCACTAGTTAATTAATTCAAAGCCATTTCTACTAAACTAGACAGACCCTACATGCTTACGAGTGCACTAGTAAAAGTAAGATATCTACTAGTTGACTAGTTGACTCCACTTGCAGCAGCACTACTGAACTAGTGGGACTAAATGTGTGGTTAACTAGTTACAGAAACAAACTAAGAGTAGTTCGCTTTTAAAGACAATGTGGTATGGCCATAAATTGTGAAAAAGTGACAATTTGGTCTGCTAAATTCAAAATTGCACACTTCCTGTTGGATTTATGTTATAGGTCCAATGTATATACAGTATGTACCCAATGCCATCAAGCTAGTTCAAACCAGAGCCGTTTAGAGAGAGAGTTGGGACATCTCCCTTCACGCCAATGGGACCGTTTTTTTACAGTAATGGGGGTTCATGGAGCCTCACAATAGTTCCCGGAAGTGAGCTAGAGTGGAGTAGACAGTTTGTGATGCACTTTTGAATGATTAGACATTTAAATAATCATATTGGATATTATCATTATTATCATCAGCATATCTAAACCCATGAACGTGTGCATTAAAAAGCATTAGTGGATTAGTTAGTGGATTATTATTATGATTAACATATGCAGTATTGTATATACACATACATATGACGTGTACTGTATAAATATTGTAAATCAATGCAGTTATTGCTGACAAATTACCGAAAATCCCAGTTATGTCTCAGACTCAATGGATTTGAATTGCCCGTCGATAACTTCCGGGAACTATTTGAGTCTACATGAACCACGTGACGACCAAGCATTTTGAACTTCCGTTGTCGCAGCTCTCCCTCTAAACGGCTCTGGTTCAAACCAGTGAAAAAACACTAGGTGGCACTAACAAGTCCTGAAATTGCATCAAAAAAACAACACGTTGATTGTTTTAAACCAAACTATACCGTCCTGCCTAATTTCAGGAAATTGCTCCCCTGGGAAGGGCCTTAAGGATCCAAGTAAAGTGTCAGAAAAACAATAATAATAGGAAGTAAAATCCTTACAGGAACAATAGGGTCTTCACATCACTTCTGGTGCTTGAGCCCTAAAAAAATGATTTGGTGGCAGGAGCATACACCGAGGCTTCTTATTGGCTCCCCAGTCTAAAATGATTTACGACAACCAATTAATACGCAGGATTTTTTTGTTTTTATTGTGTATTTTTTACACGAGACATCAAGGATACATGATAAGTACTCAATTGGCTTTCTATACATCTCAAAGAGTTATCCTTGAAAGAAAAACAAACAGACTAGAGCTAGAAGAATGAGACTAGAACAAGGACTGACTGGGGGTAATGGACAAGAACTGGAAAAGCCCCCCCCCGGCTGCTGGGGAACAGGCACAAACTTAAGCTCTGGGACTACCGAAGCTGGATCTGGCACCTCCTACTGCTGGGACACTGCTTCGGGTGTTGGTGTGGCATCGGGGACAGACGGCCACTGGCATCAACCGACATGGACAGTGTAAGTATATGAACACACAAGGTCACAACCCAACCCACTGATTCTTAACGGCGTCAGTCACAGACTCCTATTAACAACTGATAACAAATGACGCTCAAAATCACACCGCTCAGTCCAACGTCAAGGACCACAAACTCAAGTACACTTCGCACACAAAGGGACACACCCACACATGTCGATGCACACTGTCACATTCTGTACGCTCAAGCCTGCACAATCCCAAACTCAATAACTACAAACACCACAAGTGAGCACACAAACACACACACCCTTAACCGATCACAATCCTCCACACACACACACACACAACTGTGATCACACATCCACTTCCATTCTCCTCCACCGTAAATAATGTCACTAACACCCACAACCGATCACTCAATCAATCAGAGAGAGAGAGATGGTGAGAGAGAGCAGGTCCTGGCACTGTGACACAAAAATCTGTTTATTATTTTCCCTCAGTATGTCTGATTGTAACCTTTGTAAGATTTGTATCGAGTTAAGTTGCTCTTAAGGCATTTTCTAACCGATTGAACCACTGCAGTGAAATAATGGAAGCACTGCAGTGTTATCTCATCTCTCTCTTGCTTTCTTTCTTTTTTAAAAACATCACCTTTGTTTTGCTTGTCTTTCGAGACCAACTTTACAAGTTAGAATCATGTTACTGTTCTGTACTGTTTTGTATTCCTTTGAATATGAAGAACAAATTTCTCTTTTAGCTCATCCGCATACATACAATTCAGTTCTTATCTGTTGTATGTGATCATGGAGCACAAATACAAATCTCTCATGTGTCTTTGTTTTACTTTAGAACAAAAAAAATCAACTGTGGCCTGAAGCAGAACAAACACACCAACAGCACTGAAAGCCTGGAACTCCCACTCACCACACAGGCAATATGAACTTGACTCAGCTCTGCTTTTTCAACTTTTTGCCCAAAATTATATTTAATAGATGATTTATAAGAATAACCATGCATTTGTGCCACTATAATTCAAATATGGATGTTCTCTTTAGTATAGCCTCTATATATCCAGTTACCACTAGATGGTGCCAGATTTACCTCTTATAAAAGAAGGATAATAAAGGTGTTTACATGTGGCTGTTTTTTACATAAATTCCATATTTTATTTTATTATATATAACAATAATAGTATGTAATGTGTAAAGCTGTGCAGGCCTAAGGACAGGAAAGACCAGAACAAAGGACAGAGATGGCCCCGACCCGAACAAAGAAGACGATCCAAGACTTTCAACCTTTCAAACCAAAACGTGCCACAAAAACTAATCAAATTTATGAGATAAAAGGAAGAAATCTGACGTTTCACCAACTAAAGCTGAACGTATGGCAAACTACACTATTTTTCAAAAACATTTTTTGCTTGTTTTAAATGTTTGTGGTATTATTATTATTTTTAAATGTAATGTCAATGTGACTACTATAACAGGTGCAATCCTCTTGGTGATAGCCAGAGACAAGGAGGCGATAGCGATGTCAAAGTTTTATGTAAATGTGAAAATATGTGCAACTCTACTGCTGCTGTAGGTTAGGCCTTAGCAATGCTTGATGCCAAATGTGAAGGCCTCAGCCGGAGGTGTCGAATTAAAGCTGCTCAGCAAATATTTAGCAACACAGAGCCAACTTCTAGAGAGCAGTTTATCAATATATTATAGAATCAAAATGTACACATTAATGTTTTTTTTAAATGACACTCACGGTTTTTTGACGGTGACGTACTGAACCAATCTTAGCTAATTGCTTAGTGAAATATATTGAGCAAAGCATTCGATGATCTTTTTTATTCTATGTATCTATTTATTAAATGTGGGCTTTACATATTTTAGATATAATTTAAGGTTTTTAACCACTATGTATGCTTATATTATAAACTGTTTTGCCAAAAAGAAAGAAAAAAAAATTAAACCATTATGATTTATTGAGTTAAGGTGTTGTTTCTGTGTTTTTTGTTTTTATCTAAATATTTTCACAGTTTAACATCACAGGGAATTTTGCTGAATGCTGAAACTAAAGTGTGCAATAGATTTTTTTTTTTCCCTTTCTCTGACCTCTCAATTCCAAAATGTCCTATACGCAGGCAGTGCACCCACACTGTGTCAAAACAGAAAAACTGTCACACATGCTTGTTACGCTCCATTCAAATGCAGGGGATTGGGGCTGAGGGCAGCCACGGGTCTAATCTCGTTTGGAGGCCATTGAAAGCAGTGGAAGCTACTTTGAGGGCACTGCCATTCAAGCACAGGTTTTTTCCGCTGTAGAGAGAATAATCCCTGGCATAGATACAACATTAAAGTATCCAAGCATAACACACGACGGGTGAATTTCAAATCCTACCATTTGCATCTCAAAGTCAATGAGTGCCAACAATTCAAGCCCTGCATTCATGCCCCAGCTTTGTGTCTCAGAATGTTGGTGTAGATGTGCTTTGTTCTTCACTGGAACGGGGAACAGATGTAAAACAGTGTATGTGGAAGGAATTCTATCTTAGTTATAGGATATGCTGTATACTTTTTTATTTATCACCAACTCGCAGGTTGGTAGAGGAGTTATTAAATGACATGTAAGATAGCTTCAAATAAAAGTTCTTGCGAAGAAAACTGGAGCGTTATTGTCGATCTGTTTTATGACCATGTTTGCACACAGGATCCTGTAAACAGCAGATGGAGCTGTAGGAAAATGCTAAATCTATTTTGGATCTTAAGCTTACCATACACTTCTCATCCATCCATTTTCTCACCTGCTTGCTCCTTTTTCAGAGTTGCGGGAGTTAAGTGGGGGTACACCCTGGACAGGGCGCCAGTCTATAAACTTTTATCTAACTATTAAATATATGTAGATTTTGTAGAAACAATGTATTAATACTGTATTAAAACAGTGATGCTAATCTCAATATTATATTATTATAGCCTGCACTCATAGGAACTTTTAACTACTGGGATGTTGTTAGGAGATAATTATAGTACAAATCCCAAGCAACATTGTGTCCAATATTTGTCATTTGTTATCATGAACATAATTATTCTTATTTCTCATTTTTAACCTAATTTTACAATGAGATACCAAACGGATAAAATGACTGACAGCAGCCCTTTGAGTGCTTGTGCATAGCTCCTTCAAAAAGCCTAAACACACAGAAAAAGTTAAGTTCATCCCATAGAGAATTTCATGCTTGCTGACTGTAGTTCCAAATGTTGTTTGAGGTTTGTCAACTCATTTCAATACGAGCAAACAAAAGCCTCTACTTTTACTTTCCCTCCATTTACCAAAACAACAGTGCATCAAAGAAGATGAGAGGGTGAGTGGGGGGCCAAATGGGAGTCTGTGTGGTGGATATAGGTTAGGGGCGTGAATTTGGGACAAAGCATGAAGGAAAAGGAAATTAGAAAATTCAACGAGATGGAACGAGGGATGCGCCCCCTGTTTCAGCCCACCAACAAACCCTCCCTGTGTTTCCCTCCAGCATGCAGGGCTCCTGACAGATGGAGGTGAGGGTGGGTGGGATGATGGGCTGGAGGGATTAAAATTCTGCAGCCCCATTTCAGAGCCTGAAGTGAGTGTCACTTCTGCAAAGGTGGGGTGCAGAGAGGCACTTGTGGTGAGAGTCGCGGGGCATGTAAAGTGGGTGAACACTGGCTAATGTCAAAAGATGCAAGGAGGCCTTCCCATCCCTCGGCCCCCCTCTGCTATGCCCACCTTGATCCTCTGAGCAATGTGGAGGGAGGTGCTTGGAATGAGTGAGAGAGAGGCGGGGGTGCATCTCAATAACCTTAATAGAGCTCCTTTTAATTAATCAGCTCATCTGCAGAGGCCTGATACCTGCAGCTGACCCCCCACCCCCACCCCACCCCACCCCCCACTCCGTCCTCTTCCCGCTTCGCCACAACATCCTTTCACTGCTGCTCTGACATTGTGGTAATGAGGTAACACAGCTACAATGTCATGGAAATGTTGCAGAGATGTTATCTGTGGGAGCTCATCACACATGCTGATGTTCCTGATCCCCTTCAGTGTTTGGGTTGTGTGCAAAGATGCATGTATGTTGCACCTCGGTCTGACACTTGGGTCCAAATGTTTGGAGGAAACCATGATGCTGCTATTGCCTTAGAATAGGAGGGAGAAGGAGGGCCAACATCAGCTACAACACTTCAAACAGATGGCAATTTCAAAGCAAACCTCATCCATCTTTGTTGACATTTCTCCCTTTTGAAAACCACTCTTATTTGGGATGTTTGCAGTTTTAATGCGTTCTGTGAGCTCATTTGAATATCAAATTAATTACTGAACATGGAGTAAATACTTATTTTATAAGTCCTTGTTAAAAGTGTGAAGTTCTCCACTACGGTTGGGTGGTGTGTTAATTTACAGTGATATCTAATCCCAAGTTACTTCACATAAAAAGCATTACTATACATATTTTAATGGGGAGGTGGTTGTTTTCCAAGCAATTTTCTGCAAGAGTACATTTTTAATTTATTCATGTTTAATTTATTGGTCCCTGCATACCCGCTCAGTAAAACTAATCAACAGCATGTATGGCCCTCTTAAAGCCACATCTCTCTCTGGCAGGCCGACAGGCAGCGTCTGCAGTAGGATAAGCTCGACTCTCTTGTGCACAGAGCTGTGTGCAATGCTGTGCATTCAGTGAAGCACGAGGAGGATGCCACCTCCAAAGGAGAGTCCTCAGTTCTTGCAAACAACATTTTAATCAGTGTGGGTCGGGGTGGGTAGAGGAGGAAATGAAAAATGGTCAGCCTTGAATGATCCAAAACACCAGACTTTGTGTGGACACTGGTTGACACTGCTGTCAGAACACAGTTAGCTGTTCCCCAGCTCTTCCATTTACTCATTGCCCTCAAAACTCATCTGTCCTTGAACTGGTTTTATGAAGCTCTGGAAATCATTTAAGCACAGAATGGCTTCAGTTCTTATCACAACACAGACCAAATGTCTATCGACCCATTGACACACCTTAAGGAGGGATCTACACAACCTTACACATGGAAATGATTTCAATTAATTACTATTCCCTTCTACAAGAAAGAGAGGAGGGGGGAACAAAGGAGTCCAGAGACACAGTTGCATCTCTGGTGTAATGTGCACCATGTGTAATGAGCACAGAAAGGTCATTTGACACATTTCTGCAAGAATTAATTCATTTATTTTAAGCTCTTAATATTGTGGAGCTCCTCATTGGTGCACGGCTGGGTTGGAGGGTGTGCTATGCTACTACAAGTAGAGGCTGAGCTCCATCCAACAGCTTGTGGTGACCATGTGGGAAGAGAGACAGTGTGGGAGATCCAATCACGTCCCTTATCATAGGAAAATCGCCTCCATCACCTTCAGTGTAATTGGAACATTCATTATAGTTCAGTAAAAATGCAAGTTTCTATTAGACGGACAATTTAAAAGTAGGCTTCTGGAGAATGAGGTGGGGGGGGGGGGGGGGGGGGGTCATGTTACAGGGTCACAGTCAAGTAAATAATAGGAATTGGTCCCACGAGAGTAGGAAAACCACAAAGCTTATAGTCATGCACCAAAATACAAGTCAGGAAAGGAGGCAGGAATTCAATCAGCAGACAGAAAACAAGAGGCTCCCGGTGCATCACAATAATTACAATTAGGAGAGCAAATGACTTTAGGACCTCAGAAACCAAAGGGAATGTCATGAAGGCGCTATTTTGTCATCACATTAAAATATGTAAAGCGAAAGCAGTGGTTTTGAGACTGAGGGGCAGTCGGAGGCGCAACCTCTATAAATAAGAGCACTCAGAGTGCGTAAACCTCTGCCAAACACCAAATACCTTAGTCAGATAATGACAGTGATCCTGATCATGGTATTATGATCATTCACACTTTAAAGGCTTGGAATAATTGTCAATCCCCATTAATGATGATACAGTAGGTCCAAATGTATGTGCACACCCATTTAAACAAAGAAACAAAAGAAAAGTGCACAATTCAGATCTGATCCAGATGAAATAACCTGAATTAACAGTAGAATTTCCTAAAGATTGGTAATTATGAACCAAAATATGAATTTGTGCAAATGATAAGAGCATGGGATTTTTAAATTTTTTAAAATGATCTAGAACTGAATCAGTAAAGTGATCTAGTTCCTCTCCAAATTCCAATGTAATTTTTTTTTAATACCTAATATCTATCTTAGATTAAATCTTTTTAAAAATCCAATTAGTAGTTTTGGCGTAATCCTGCTAACAGACAAACAAATAAGTAAACACCGGTGAAAATACTACATCCTCTGCGGAGGTAAATAAATTAGCTACTCCACTGATCCAATAATGAATTCCTTTGCACCAGGTTGGAAGTGATCATTCTGGTGGCAGACATACACTAATTGTATTTCAAATAGGAAACACAGCATTATGAAGAGAGTGAGGAGGTTTCAAAGTCTTTCAGAAGTTGATAGTATTTAAAAAAATTAAAAATGAGAAGAAAAGGTCATGAAAAAAACACAGATTGGGCGAACAAGTCTGGCATCATAGTTTAGGAACCACTGAGATGGTTAGTTTCATTGTACACTGAAAAAGCATTGCGTTTGTGCACAATATGTTCATACTTTTAGTTTTACAACATGTCAGAGGATCAACAAGTATATACAGGCTCTCTCAACCAACATCTAATATATATGTCACATTTAAGTTTTGGATAACTTTATCAAAGTGGGACGTGGCTCACAGCTGCAGCAACAGGCTGTATTTTGACTGTAAGTTGTACTACTGTGTACATGCATTGTTTTGCTCTCGCTTTTGTTTTGAAATGTTTTTCCTGTTTGTCTACAGGGAAACATTTTACTGTAAGCAAAAAACAGAAATGTTTGGAAGATCAAGGGAAGCATATTTAATATGTTTAGTCTTAAAAACGGACTCGATAATTTCGTTCTGACGGGTTATTTTTTTAAAACTTTGTTCTAAACAAAGAAACCGTAACAAAAGCTTGTTGTGTTTTGTTCAGGGATGCTCCACTGACTGCCCGAAGTCAGAACTGATAACAACACGCTTTTAGATTCTCTTTGAGAATTGTACATCCTCACAACAAATCTGGGTATTTATTTCTTTGTGAAGCTCCCACTAATGACCATGTTAATGCTGGAGAAAGTGCCTCTGCATTAAAAATGAATAAACACATCATGATGAAACAATTAAGCAACGGTCCTCTGTGTAGCCGGCTTAAGTATCTGCATGTTTAAAAAAATAGTTGGAACAAAAACAAAACTGAAGAGGTTATTCACCAATTAGCATCACTTCTCTGTAGAAAACGAAGTCATTAGTGACTTCTCTATTGAGAAAACACACAGAGGAGCGTCTTTCAGGTCAAACCTGAACTTTTGTGATTGGTGAAATAAGACAATAGTCAGGTGTGTGATGGCTTGTTGAAAGGGCTGATAAATGTACCTGATAGAGCCTGGGAGTCAGGAGCCCTTACACAGCGTTTGGGCTGTGCTTTCCTCTCTGTCCTTTAACCACTCAGGAGGCAGATTGGACTTTTCACTCTCAGCTACTCCGCATTATTGTCCATTATCACACCGTGCTCTGCGTGTGAGGTGACAATGGTGCTCTGCTGGAGCACCTGGACCGCAATAACATATTATTAGCTTTTTTCACAGCTCCACTGCGCTGGATTTACACTGGATATCCACAGACGTCAGAGGGCAGCCTGCTGTCACAGCAGTGTCCACCAGCCCAGCAGTTGCCAAAGGTCCACAGGTGTGTGTGCACTGAGTACCCACAGGCCCACACACAGTCTGTAGTCAGTAGTAGGCTCTTCACAATTGGCCTCCACGTGCTTTTGCTATTATGTATTACTGCATGACGTGCAACACGTGTACATCCACAGCATGTGCCCATCTCTGTGATTACAAATAGATTGTACAATATTCTGCATTAAAACTTCTAGTAAAATGTGATATTTATTCACGTTCAGCTATTGTACACATACAGTGTTGGCTTAACAGGAGCGTTCAGGGTAACAGGACATGTTACAGATGCAATAGTTGGTGCCAGGGTATTTTTGGCAAAATCAATTCATTCTTAGCAACAAGCAAGATGAAAAAAGGGGCATTTTAATGTGAATCAGCCAAGGCTTGAACTCACAATTACTGGAAAGTCGACAAATTATTAAACCACACACAAAAATAAATCCACAACTACCATATTTAATGTCATGGAGCTGATTAGCACATGGAAACGTCACCTGCAGCTTCACTTATTGACTGAGCCAGTCACTTGTGTGCAAGACAGCAGCTGTTAGCGTTTAAAGGCAGATTTCAAATGGCTGTCAAAAAATTCAGTTATTGAGACAAAAAAAAATACACGTATTTTGACAGTATGGAGATGTTTTTTTTGTTATTGTTATTTATTGGCTCCGTCATAAATACAACTAAACAAAAAAGCAGATTAAACAAAAATTCAGTTTTTGAGATACAATTTTGATATTTTCCCAAAAGCATCAACATTGATGCCAAAATGTAGTCAATAAAAAAATAACAATACAAATGTGTTTAGCAATAATTTGCAAGCATATATCTAGAATACGGTTTACAGTCAAATATTTTAATGCACTGTCGGCAAAATTTTTGATGAATGGAATATCTGTGTGGATCGTTTGTGTAGCACAGTCTGAAGATGTGCCGTAGCAAGTTTGTTGCCAATTATCCAAAAGTTGTTGGATAAGATATAGGTTTAATAAATCTTACAGTTTCTGAATAAAGTTTATTCAGTATTGGTCCTACATTTTGATGAAAGTTGCAAATCAGTAGCACATATTGTTGATTTATTGAGAATTTTTAAAATTCTGAAATATAGAGGCTTCCTGTAGTGCCACCTTTAGGACGATTGGCCTGTTATTGCACTTAAGTTAGTCTGTTGATGGACTGGGTCTTTGTGCAAAATGTAATGATTGTTTTTGCACAGGAAGTATGATTTCCTCGAAAGAAAGAAGAAAAATAAAGAAATAACATGCAGGGTGCAATGATATTTCTTGGTTTTGCTGCCTGGCCCCTAATAAGAGGAGATCAGCTCTAAAAATGAGTGCTTGGACCCCTCTAACTGCCAGAAAGGTGATGTCTGTTACAACTTGTGACAAACGTGACAATTTCTGGTGCTGCTGTCTTTCAGTTTCCCATGGTGCACCATGACAGTCAAGTTGCAACGAGTCAAAATTTGAGGTGCAACTGTCAACGTTCAGTGTAAAAATGAAAGTTTTCCCATGAGAGATGAGCCTGATTTCAACTGACAGCAACGACAGAAGCTTGATCCTCTCTATTGACTCTCATTACCGCTACAATATGCACAACTATGACATTAATATTGACAATGTTCAGACAAATACTATTGTAAAAGTAAAGTTTAACACATGTGGACCGCCTACATTGTCTTTGTTGCCTGAGCCCCACCTACTCTAAGGTAATCACAGACAGAAAGCCACGTCAGATTGAGTGCTGCTGCTGGTGTTTAATGCAAGGCGCTCGTGTCCTTGGTAATGTTAACAGTCTCCCTTGTGACTGATGCCTCTTGTCCTAGGCCTGTTTATAAAACAGTCAGAACTTCGTTAAGGGACAATAACATCAGCCAGGCTCAATTATGGTGACATTTTGCTGACATGCAGATTGCCTCCCTTCAATCTTTTTTATGTAAAATACTAGTGTGCCAGTCACATATGGATGGATGAACTTTTGGAGAATCAATGGTATTGATGAATCATAGATCATACAAGACAACAAGACTGACACGAGGAGAATGAATTCATTGGCCACGGTAAGTCAATAATAAATTGAAATAATAATAGGACAAAGTGAGTTATGTGTAATCAATAGCACAATTATGATAGTCCATATGACTTGTATTTCTAAAACGGACAATAAGGGAATTCATACAGTGTGTGTTGTGTCCAACAAGCTTGTGATGATGATATTGCAACAACTCATGAGGTAATAACTTTATCTCAGGCAGCTTATATCATTATCATTATTATCTGACAATAAACCTGAAAATATGATCACATCAATCCTGTTAGATACACCAAGGGCCTTGATTTGTGTTTATACCACGTACATAAATTAATACAGGGTTTTTAAACCCTGGGGCCATGGCCCCATGTGGGGACACCTGCAGTTAAAATGGGGTCGCCTGAAATGTATAGTAGTTAATACAAAATGTACTGATGAAAAACATGTTTAATGTTTTTTTTAAATTATGATTATTATTATTAAAACACCACACAATCTAAATCAACTGTATTCTATACTTTATCTTTCTCAAATATAAATTTAGTTCAACATTAATGCAGTATAAAAATATCTGTGCTGGTGCATCTAGCCACTTTGTGCATTATTAATGGATCCTCTGTCATTGTAACATAGTATAACAAACATGATCAAAAACTAGAGAAAAAATGTCTTTGGGGTTGCCAGATATTTGTGATATCAAAATGGGTTCACAACCCGAAAAAGGTTTGGAAACCACTGAATTGATAAATTCTGGTGGTTATAGAAGTGAAATGTTTTCTTTGCGGCCCCTACAAGATACACTTGTTTAAAAAAACAAATGTACATTATGATAGATATGATTGCTGTAGATCCTTCAGTGTGTCCACAAAGCCATAGAACAACAATAAAGCTGTTCACAGCAGCAACATCACAGACAATGTGACATTCTCTGAGGTGTAAAAAAAAAATCTATCTGTACCATGTTTGCTGCTCTAACTATAATCATTTATTCCAGTCATTTCACTTCTTAGGCCACATACAACCTAGTTCTGGACTAACCAAATACAGGTTGTAAGGGGTAAAATAGCAATTCCACAGTTTTGTACTGAATTTTGGATTTTTGTGTGTACGGAAATGTCTATAATTCATTCAAGTAACAGATATTAGTAACACCAGAATCTCATACTTCTGAAGTGTTAGAATTTATGGATTTTTTAAAATTTATTTATTTATTTTGAAAGTATTTTAGTTTGAGGAAAAATAAAGTTCTGGCAAAGAAATTGCAATTAAAAATGAACAGCAAATGTGTAACTATGAGCAGAGTAAACTAAGTCTCTTTATATATTATTAAATCTGTTAATTTGAATTTATCATCTTCCCTAATTCACCAGTGATATGCTGGGATCATTTTTCTATTATTTTTGCCCACCATTGAATGTCTCAAACAGTGTTTTACCGTTTCCACTCCTTACTTCAATATATTGATTCTAGAATTTAATCCCAGAAATTCCAACAAGACATAAGATTTGGTGTTTGTATCATAATTTATGGATATTTCTTCTTTTTCTAGCCTCAATCTGTAGTACATGAAGGAAGAAAAAAAGACAAAATGGATTAAACGCTAAAAATGGCATTATTGTACTTGTAAAGCCTTGTTTCATGGATTAAAATGTAACCAGTTAAATAACTGTTTTTACATAAATATAATAAAGGAGAAAAAACACACACACACATGAGCACACGCACAGGCACGTTTTCATATCAATTAAAAGATGCATCTAATCTCCACCTAAAGCTCATTCTAAGGATGTGTTTGAAAGATGCTGTAATTGCTGACCAATGAAAACACTCCATGCTGTGAACAGACGGTCCTCTTAGGCCTCATTTCCCACCGTATTGACTGGATTTGCCTGTAAAGACCAATAATTCCAGAAACCTGACAGGTGCATACCATGAAATTCATCATTGATTCATGCATCAACCTTTCTCCTCATTATTTCCATTCAACTATACTGATAGAGGCCACACCATTCTTGTGCTTTTTTTCTTGACCGTGTGGCGTGCAACAGCGATTAGAGGGACACCACATACAATGATTACAGCATCTACTAGACAAAAGCGATGTGAGGTCAGGGATCTGAACCTTTACCACTTTCCATTAGGTATCCCTTTGCCCTTCAGTCTGTTGTCTTTCATTCAGAGCATTTTGTTGATTAACCATATTAGGGTGACTCACTATAGTACCTCGGTTTATCCTCTTCACTGCACCCCCTCCCTAACCCCCATCCACGTCTTGAGTGAGGTGGTACGGATAAAAAAAAAAAAAGGAAGCAACCAGGCAGCCGTCATAGTGGGTCAGCACAAATCAGATGGAAGGACCTTCCTGTGCCTGCAAGCCGACACTTTCAAATGTTAATGGATGGGGGCGAACAAAGTTGAAGTGGGTTTGAAAATGCTAATTGTCCCTAATTCATGTAAATAGGCTTCTTAATGGAAGAATTAAGCATTTTAAATATGCAATTGGAGGCAATCAGTCCTTTCATTTGGTGGGGTGGCACAGGTGTAGTGGATTGAAATTCATCTTTCACACAGGGAGGCTCATTTTTCATTTGGCTGTGTTCAGGCATGGATGACGGGGACTGGCAGAGAGGTCCTTGTCCTCTGTTATGTACAGATATTGGTGAGTTAAACATGCGGCAATTCCTATAATTGCTTTCTTGTTGTTGACCGTATCAAGATTGAGGGAAAAGCAATTAAAGCAGACTTCGATCAATACTAGTAAATACAGTCAGGGTAAAAGTACAGTTTATTTCAGCTACAACAATGCATTAGTAAAATGCATTTTTTATTACATTCATAATACTATTTATTTGTCTTTATCTGCACCTTATTTACAAATGTCCTGTTCTGTAAGGCTATCACACAAACTGCATTGTACATCGTGTCATGATTGGATACAAAAATGTGTAGCACACAACAAAGGAAGGAAGCTTGCCTACATATCAAAGACAGAGGAACAGCAAAAGGACAGCCATGACTTATTATTCTGATCATCTCAAACAAGGAGGTCATGCCGCAGCTTCTAATGACACGGTGTAGCAGCAGGACCAGGGACACGGAGACAGTCTCACACAACACGTATGGGCTATGAATCAAATAAGCAATGCATTGTCTGAGAAAATGACATATTAGTCAATATAAAAGGGGGATACTGTGTCTTTGAGGTGCAAATAGCCGTGACTCTGCAGAGAAGTGGAGGCAGCCCTGGTTAATGAACGAGACAAGAAAAACCTTGTTTAAAAGGACAAATCAGATCACAAGATTTCAAACCCATTAGCTGCTACTCTCACTGAATGATAATAATGATAAAGGATGGTTGGGCCTTTTGATTCCAGAGTAGCAAACGGTGTTGTCTTGGGAAAAAATCTTTTCCTGGAGGAGAATCAAAGAACAGTTCATTTTCACTCTGACCTTCAGGGCTCAAGGCGGCCAGACAAGGGCACAAACAGATTGAGAATTAATTGGTGCAATTAACATTTTGTGATTATAAGGACTTCAGATCAATACACTATGCAAATAGCAGTATTGATGTGCAGCAGAAACCTTGTTAATTGTGTTTGGTGAACAAACAGGCTCCTGTGCTACTATTCCATAATGGAACAGGAGGCACGGACAGGTTCAAACTGCTGACCACTTTAGATGCACGAGGACATCCTGAGCCTTTCTTTCTTGTCTGTGTCCTCCCCAGTCCCCCCCTTACACAAAACTCTTGGGTAAAAAGTTGTGTAGTTTGATGCAGGGCTGGGGTCAATTAAATGTTTCTGTTACAATTACTTCTTCAATTATCCATGTTTAATAACAACTCAATTATGATTACGGTGACTGGCATATTTCCACCATTCTAATTAAAATTGCAATAATTTCCCCCTAAAAGTCAATTGCAGTTACATTCCCAATTATTAAAGTTTAATTACAATGAATTACAATTATGGAGCCCTACATTTGTGTTAGCTTTCCGTTAGCATCTCTTATGACAACAGGTCAGTTTTGATGCATGTCTTAAATCAGCTGTAAAATACAATAAAAACAATGATCTATCATCCAATTTGTTTCTCATATCTTGCTTGGTGCTGATTGGTTTCCTAATCAATAAAAATATTGGTATTAATATTTTTGGTGTGGGCGTCTGAGTCTTTCTTGTGTCAGTAAATACCCCCCAATTTCAGTTTCTCTTAAAATGGTAAAATTACCCTCAAGATTCAATAACAGGTAAATTTCTTATGATTGTTAAGTATGTACAGTTAAAAAAAAAATCTAATAATGCATCAATGTTATATAGCGCTTTATCATAGACACTCAAAGTCACTTTACAGAATTAAGGCATTATTCTTTCACTCCACACTTAGTGGTGGTAAGCTACTGTTATAGCCACAGCTGCCCTGGGGCAGACTGACGGAGGCGAGGCTGCCATAGTGACTGTCACCCCACTGAGGCAGTGGGATTCTCAGTGGTCTCCCATCCACCTACTAACCAGGCCCAGACCTGCTTAGTTTCAGAGATCTAATGGGATCGGGCAATGACAGGCTGGTATCTAAGAAACTCTCTCTGTCTTTATTGGCATTTAGCAAAATAAAATAATTTTGGTAATCGTAACTGACCTGAAACAGGAGCAGTTTAGTCTGATTTAACTTCAGACAGTGAGAAGGAAAGTGTTATGTGTCTTTTTGCACAGTGTAAATGTCTGGTTTCAACTGTATGTCTAAGCCATAGAACTCTAACATAGTGGTTTGCAATTGATTCAATTATAATTGACATTTAATTTTTTTTCTTGGACCAGAGACAATGGCTCGGCAATCACTGAACTTTTTCTTATGTATTTAGTGGTCTGCTATATGTTTTGTGTCAATAAAAGTTTTGATCACTACATTTTTTTTTTAATTATACAGTTACAAAGTCAATTATCTGAACTGAATTACAATTCAATTACAATTACAACAGCAACATATTTTTTTCCAATTCCAATTATAATGAAATCATAATTGTAATTGGAATAGAAGCGAATAGAATGAAATGCCTTTATTGTCACTGTACACATGTACGATGAGATTAAAAAAGCCAGCTCCAGTAACAGTGCAATAAATAAAGAAATAAACAATATATACAACATAAATAGTACAGGAATGGAGGTAAAGTGAACAGTCATGGGAAGTATGTACATTTTGCATACAAAATAAATAACTACATTGCTATATACAGTGTCTAGTGTATAGCACATTGTATATATACAGTTCAATGGTGTTACACAACAGTGTTTAAAAAATAAAGAAATAAATAATGGCAAAAGAAAAAAAATAGAATTAAATATATAGACCGTCTCCAGATTTGCGCCAACCACAATGTGTGTAACGTATACAATAATGCAAAGATGACTGGTAAGATAATTGATGATGTTGACCACAAAAATGTGCATTGACGCCTCATTTAATGTTGTAAATTCATAATAAAATCAGGCCGGAGGCTGCTTCCTAATTCATTTTTCCTGCAGTAACATACATGAACTGCTGAGCGCAGTGTCGCTTCAACATTTACATTGTGAAGAAGAATTGCGCAAGAGAACAAGACGATGGTGACATGACTCGAGCGCCTAAAAGAACAACACATTCTGTACAAGTACTCTTTCATGGCACTTGAAATATGTGTATATTATGTACAATATATTAAGAATTGTATCTCATCTAATGACTTTGAGAAAACTGTAATGAAAACTGTTGACCATGATGGGGGGGGGGGGGGGGGGGGGCAATACTCCCCCTGCCCCGCAAACTCCGCCTATGATTAGCGCTGCTGATGGCTTTGCTTAAGAATTGTCCTGAAGAGGATTTTTCTTCTTTAAATCTTCTCCCGGACTCGTCCCCCCCCCCCCCCCCCCGTCCCCCCCCTCCTCCTAATGACTCGTGTCACGCAGAGCGATCTCGTGGGTAAACAGTGTAGCTGACTGACGGCTGTGGCTGCTCTGATGCACAACAAGAGCTCACAAAAACAACTCCAAAAGAAGTACTAATTAAAAAGATAATTAAAAAGGAGAGGAGAAAAATACTACAAAAATGTAAACAAAAAAAAGCAAAGTGAAGAAATCTGCTGGCAGCAGATGTAAACACTGTACCTAAATTAACAAATTGATGTCACATCCGGCCAAACATATCTGCTTCCCATGGATTGTATTTAAGGTACAAAATCATGGGGAAAAGAGTACTTCAAATGTGTTTTTTAAATAAATGTGCACATATTTGGTTAATTGGTAATACATTAAAGACGTAGTACAGGCACCCTTTAAGTTAGCGTCTTAATAATTAAAAAAAAAAAAACATGGGCGGCAATCCCAGTGTTTCTGTGATCACTATGCTTATGGCAGGTGGTCACAGATTACACAAATGGTTTTCTGCCTCCTTTCTTCTACACTTTTCAACAGCAGAAATGAGCAAAGTAGGAAGAATTTAAACACTCCGTGCCGACAGCCATCAAAATGAATTAGTTTCAGCTTTATTGCTTTGGACTGGATTTTCCACTCTCGTTATTAAACTGTGTTAAAAATGCACTTTCATTTCAGATAAGTACCAGTAATCCTGTTTGCAGACCACAGCAGATGAAGTTAAATGTAATTTAGGCAGAGGCGGAAATGGGCGGAACAATGTAATCACTGAAAGTGAGATTGAAGTGATGCTATACTTATCATTATTATTATTTTCATTACTGTCTGCGTGGAAAGACACTAGTAAAGGATGGCAACAACAGTAAGCAGAAGGTGACAAAAGGCAGGAAAAAAACCTCAACCACATCCAATAACTATCAACCACCCATCTCATTGTTTCCATCCCTGACAATTGGCTTGCAGATTGTTGCTCAGCTTACATCGTTTGGCCCTAAAAAAAAAAACACAGAGTTGGCGAGCAACAAAAAGCACAGAGCTACTGTTAATTAGCTGAGTTTACAGGCTAGGGGAACAGTTAGTGGGGTCTTTTATGTGCTGCGCAACCCGCTGAGGCTGGGGTGTTGGTGAAAGGAAGATTGGCCTACCTAGTGTTTGGTTTTGTGTCACATCTGTAACATAAAAGCTAAAAACACGAAGCAAAGCTATTCAAAAAGAATGCAGTTCTTAACCTTGAATTTATTTCATGTAAGGATTTTTTTTTTTACCAAAATGTAATCATTCATGTGAAATCAACTCTTCACTCGTCATTATGATTTCATCACCATTTCAATTTGGCTTCTCAAGAGAACAATTACAGCACATAATAAAAAAAAATATTACAATAGTCATCACATTAGCCATTTCTTGTTGTGCTAATTACAGTTAATTCTTTTCAATTTTGGGCTGTGCTCCTTTAGGCATTAGCTTTAATCTTCCTGGTGATGAAGTTGGTCTAAATTAAATAGAAAGCACTGGAGGGAGGGGACAGTGGACACGGAATTACGTATCCGTCACACACGCGCGCACACACACATCTAGTTATAGTGCTGTTCATCTTTTTCTAGCATGTAGCATTTTTAGCAAGACGAACAGCACAAAGTTGTATGAAAACCACCTTCTGCGTCACATCTGCTCCAAATATTTTGTATCCTCTGGAAGTACGTTAAAAAACAACAACAACAACAAAAAAACATCAATGTAGTCAACTCTGAGAAGTGTTTGTGAAAAACTCTTTATTGGAATAAGGAAACAACTTCCTTACCTGAGAATGCATTCTGCTAATAAAGCGGTCATTAAAGAGTAACTAAACCCTGAGGTCTTGGCTGGGGTGCATCTGGGCTGGAAATAATAAAAAAAAAGTCTTAATTATGGGCGTGGCTCCAGGAGCAGTTAAGACACGCCCAGTCTGTACTATAAAATCTCAAAAGAACAATCTATGCAAACTAACTAATGTTAACTAGACACTCAATTCTCACTATACCGCTCTATTCACAATTCTCTCAATCCAACCTACTCACCACAGATTACAGAGTCTATAAATGCTAGTTTTTAGAAAAAGGGGTGGGGCCAACTGTGTTGTTTGAGAATTTAAATTGTAATAGCCCAGTTTTAACCCATAGAGGGCAGTCACTGTTATATTTTTTTTACAACAAAATACATCAAATTGAAATACTTTGACCAAAACGTCAGACTTTGGTAAATCAGCAACAATATTTCATACCCAAATACATTTGTTTACAACAGGAAAGAAAAGTGGTTTTGGGACTTAGTTACTCTTTAATATTTAGATGTACATATAACAGATTTATAATTGATGTTATTGATATTTGTACAATTGTATATGATTATTATCTATCTTATTTCTTTTTTCTACTGTACGGTGTGCACTTTTTAATTTTAATTTTAATTTTTAATTCTTATCTAATTGACAGTCTTTTACTTAATTATCTACTTTTTTCTCTCTTTCTTTCTTTCTTTCTTTCTTTCTTTCTTTCTTTCTTTCTTTCTTTCTTTCTTTCTGTCGTGTTTATTCTTTTTCGTTGTAATATTTCTTGAGCCTCTGTAACACAAGTAAGTTCCCCCTGGAATAAATAAAGTATTTCTGATTCTGATATAACTAAAAAAAAAAAAAAATCAAAATATTTAAAAGATATGCATATATGTGACTGTTTGTTATGGGTCAGTGCTCAGATTAAGCATTAAAGATATGAGCTGCTGTTGTAAATGGACATAGACATGTCAAAACTTTTTTTTTTCTTTTCTGGTGACGCAATGTGATATAAGATAATACATTGCTAGTGTATTTTCTGCTGGGTACACTGTAGTCTAAAAAAATTCAAATAATGTCTTAATATTATTATAATAAATGTATTTAATTAATATGGATGTGTGTGTACTACGGGTCCACTCTTTGACCTTGTGGCAATGTGGTTTTATGAAATTCCATTATTTGCTGGATGCAGTTGATCCTGATGAACTTCAGTCGATCGATTAACGCTGACAGCTAAGAATGTAAAAAAAATAAAAAATAAAAATTCAATAGAACCGCAAACACATAAAGAGGAAGATCAATCCACAGGTAAACATCAATGAAAGAGGGCTGAGAGGCTGAAAGTGGAAGCCGACACCCACAGTAAGGTAAACATAGCTGGAGTGATGAAGATGATTGTGGTGATGATGGGACTGATTCTATCTACAATTCCACCCTGTTATAAAATTAATTGGCTTTCAGCTGCAAAGAAGAAGAGAGGAGTTATTCTGCCCGAGATATAAACCTATAAAAGATACATAATGATGACGTGTCAACTATTTCTCAGTGTTATGGAGATAAAAAAAAAAACAAAAATAATGCAGATCTTTAATCATAAAGCCAGCTGACTAAAAGCCCATACACGGTCAGACTGTAAGGAACAGGTGAAAAATATACCTGTTGCTATTTTAGACTTGACTCAAAAAGACCTTGTCAAGATTGATGCAACTCTTGTAGCTGTATCTAATAGTAAGTGAACCTCCCTGAAATGAGACTCCACTTCCTTCCAAATGTACCACCCGTGTATGGAGGACATCTGAGGGGTCCCTGTCGTTTCAATATAGGACTCATAGACACAGGCAGGAGAGAACAGCCAATCTGTGGCGTGTAATGGATATGTCAAGAATTGCTAAATCATAGATGTCCAAGACCGTAGAAAAAACAAGGCAAAAAAAAAAAATGATATATTTGGGGTAGATGAGAAGGAGCAAAGAGGAAAGAAGAAGGAACAGCATGGGTGGTTAAAGGATTGCATTTGAATTCGAGGAATTTGAAAATGAGAAATATTATTAACACCTTATTTTCCTCTGCACTGTCCTTTATTCTTACTTATTTGGCATCGCTGTCTGAGTGAATTATGGAAATGAAGTAATGCTACTTTGCTTAACAATAACACACTGACTTTGAATCCTCTTACTTACGGTTTGATTGCTTCTTGACGGTGGTTTTAAAAGAATTGTGCTGAGGAGTGATAAAGAGCTTATTGCCAGGAATAAAAGCCCAGAGCAGTGAAGAAAAGCTACACATGGAGTGGCTAGGCGATACAGGCTATTACGGTGAGGGAATGGTGTCCTTGACTGCCAGGACGGCTTAGAATTTTATTTCATCTTGTTTTGCTGGCTGCTGACAATGATGCGTGACTCTGCAACCGGAGGAAGAGGGCAAGCATGAGAGCCATTTCAGATTTCATTTACATATAGTGTGTCTAACAGTATGAGAAGAGCCCTGATGCTTTGTGGTTACTTGTGCACATGAACATACAGTGTGCATGTTGGGCTTTTCTACATACCTGCATGAAGAACAGCGTCTGTCTATCATGCGTTTAAAAAGTTTGCAAGTGAAAATACCAAAAAGTTGTCACTCACCTTGTGTTTCTCCTTAGAATGTCACCGCTTTAACTTCAAATCTCTCAGATGTGCAACAAGCTCCCAAACCTCATGTAAATTTGGACAGTGGAGAACTAGGGGACTCTGGGATTTGTTGTTTATCAGCATAGAGAGAAGAACGGTTGGACTGTAATGGCTCTCCTGTGGCTTTCACATCACTTGGTTGGATTCCTGATCTGACCATTTGTTTTGGAGGTTACACCAAACGTAATGGTCTTACATAGCTTCTTTTAAAGGTGATTAAAGGTAAACACATTTTCTTGAAAACTTTATTTAAAAAATAGTCATTATCTGTCATTAGCATGAATAAGGTGTCATGAAGGCTGTCATTAAGCTGTCATTAAGTGTTGTAAATAATGACACCTTTCGCTAAATTATGACACCTTTGGAGCTATGCTAGAATTTTTTTTGGGTTAGGTGTAGGAATGTAGTTGGGTTAGCTAGGGTTAGGGTTTGGGGTTACGGTAACGAACAATGACAGCCTTCATGACACCTTATTCATGCTAATGACAGGTGTCATGTCACAATAATGACAGCGTAATGTTAGCGTTTATGTATGAAACTTCAAATAAAGTGTTACCAAAATTCTTTCTTAACAAATATAGTTTTACAACAAATTTATAGTAATTTCAAAAATATACAAGGCAAAACTTTTATTGAGTCATAATTAGTTGTTTTTTCCAAGTCAAATGGTGCAGCAGAGGATAGCTATGCAGTCTCATTGGGATTTATGCCAAGTGGGGTTTTCCATACTTATGTGTGTATATTTTACCTTTAGGCAATCCAGCTTCCTTGCACTGGCCAAGATCATGCATGTTATCCTAATTGGAGACACTTAATCGGGAGTGAATGTGTGTGTGCAGGCAGAAAAAAACGTTAATTTGGCTTCCCGTTGTTAAACCTGGAAAGAAGTAGACCCATACTGTGGTTGACAGCACCTCTAGAAATAAAAAAAGTTATATTTTACCCCATTGTCGTAATAATTAGGCTGTTAGCAGAACAACGGGCTAACAGCTAGAAATGTTGCTACATAATTAGCTGAAATTTAGATAGCTAGATCAGAACAATAAGCTTAGACAGACTTAATTTGTTATTTACATTTATGAGAATAATGTTTTTTTTATTTTTCTGTTAAGAAAACTAATGTAGCAGCCAGCTGTATTAGATTCTCCAAGGATGTTACTTTTTCCACCGGCATATGTTTATTTGTTTGTTCCTTTTTCTGCTAGTGGGATTATGTCAAAAGTACTAATTTTGACAAAATGTTAACCATAGAAAGGCCTTACATCTCTCTCACCATTGACAAAAAATTATTAATTACTGACCTTTTTTTAGCCAGATTAAAGGTGGAGAAATACGACACCAACCTTCTGGCTATGTGGGTTACAACTGAAACTACTGAAGACCATCATAGATAAGCACATGATGAGCTTCATATTAGAGATGCTGAGCAACCGCAGCTTCTGGCTACTAACCAGCAACGGCCAAAGCAGCAAGGTAAGAAAGCTCAAGAACGGCGTCCCACAGGGCTAGGTACTGGCACCAATGATGTTTGAGGGTTGCCACTCAGAGGACATGAACATCCTGTCTTGGTACTTGAAGAGCTGGCACCTCAAGCTCAGCGTTGACAAGACTGTGTCGACAATGTTCCAGCTCAACAGCAGGGAAGCATCACGCCAGAATAACACCATGGTTGACAGCATCCGGCTACGGTCTCAAGCATTCCCTATGTACCTCGGCATAAAGCTTGACCAAACACTGTCATTCAAACAACACCTGGACAATGCCAAGGCAAAGACCACCGCCTGTACCGCACTTATACGCCGGCTAGGGGAGCCACAATGAAGACACTGCGCATTTCCACTGAGGCCGTGGTCTTTACTGCTGCTGAGTACTGTGCCCCAGTCTGGTGCCACAGCCCCCTTGTAAAAAACTTGACACTGCCCTCAACAATGCCCTTTGCATGGTCTCTGGATACGTATGAGCCACCCCAACCCACCAACTACCAGTACTAGGTGGAATCACCCCAACCAAGATCAGACGAGAATCCCACCTCCTCCACAAGACCATCACAGAAAGACAACACAAGCGCCTCAAATCCCAGCGACCATTTACCATACATGCCCTGGAATTACACAGAACTACACCAGCTGACACCAGCACAGCTTCCAGGGTCAAGGCAAGATGGAGGGAACAGTGGAGAGCAATAGAACCATCCAGGCTCCACCGCTACATTGAGGACCCCACAGATGTCCCTGGCGAGCACCGTCCCCGAAAGCAGTGGACAACCCTCAACCGCCTGAGGACAGGTGTGGGAAGTTTCAGAGAATCAATGCAGCAATGGGGTCTCGTGGACAGTGCCCACTGTGAATGTGGAGACCCCCTAAGACTGTTGACCACGTCTTGACCAGGTGCTCCAAACACCGGCCACCAAATGGTGACCTAGGATTAATGAACCTGGACAACGAGACCCTGAAATGGCTTGCTGCAATAGAGCTGAGGATCTTAAGACATACTCAAAAAAAGAAGCAGGATTAATGCTGAAATCCGGAGTTTCTGAGAAATCTGTGTTTATGTATCATTCTTTTGAAATGCAACTAGTCTTTTACTATAGTATTCTGCCGGTGGTCATTTATATACATTAATGTATATAAGTCCCGCATTTGTCCATAGACCCCTATACAAATGCAAGAAAGTGCAGACTTCACCCAGCCAATAGACTAAGGACTTCCTGGAGCCGGCCACTGTCAATCAAAGTGAATGTGCACGCACCGTCACAACAGTAACCAGGTATCACTAAGCAGCATAGCGTCATGGATGAGGACTCCGAAACTCCAGTTACGCATTCCACGATTGCCAACGTATAAAGCTTTTACTGAAAAAGAATATAAAGGTCTGGGTACAAAGTTGTGGATAGTCGTCTCTGTGACTGCAACAGAATGTATCTCAGTGCTGCTTTTCAAAGGGGGAGGGACTTGCTGCTATTAAAAGGATTCTGAATGGACTAAGATTTGGCGACATTTCTCATGGACAGGTAATAAACATGTTTTAATCAAAAGTTATGGCACTTACACAAACAATAAATGTGTAAATTTTGTAGTGTTATGTTTCGCAATGCGCATGCACATAGAGGCGTAGCTTCTAATAGATTGGCAGAGGCAGGGGAGGAAGTAGAGCTGTTGAGGGTGGGACATTGAGATGTTCTCTCAGAAACTCCGGATAGCAGCTTTAAATGCGCATTGCGCATTTCATTGCGATGATGCCTAAAAATAGGGGTGCCCATACATTTTGACCGACTGCATCTTCATTAATGGGGATATACATTTCTCACAAATGTGAATGATCGCGGTACAATGACCAAATCACTGATCCAGATAACTGCCAATCTCTGACAAAGAGGAGATTTGCGGAGTGCTTTTGTTTTAGAAGTCCATTAAGAATACTACAGTCAGTGGCGGTTTTTGATATGGGCAACATGGGCAGTCGCCCAGGGCAACCTCTAGGGGGCGGCACAAGAAAAAAAAATCCTTACTTTTATATAGCAATGCTCGGCTGAGGCTGGGTTGACTGAGCAAAATTCCTCGTAAATTATGAGGATGTCGAGGTATGTTTATGTGTTTGAAACACACAAATACAACTCAACAT
This sequence comes from Gouania willdenowi, assembly GCF_900634775.1. Taxonomy (NCBI): domain Eukaryota; kingdom Metazoa; phylum Chordata; class Actinopteri; order Blenniiformes; family Gobiesocidae; genus Gouania; species Gouania willdenowi. Next base: position 27,829,949 of record NC_041046.1, on the reverse strand, counting down.
TCACTGCCACATCACCCAAAGGTGTCCAAACACCCGGAGAAGTCTTGTACAGTATAATTAACACCTGTGTTAATCCTTCCTGATTAATCATGGAGGAATTTGTTTCTCCACACCTGTGAAAGTGTGATGTGATATCTGCTGCAGATATTTACTTAAAATCTGCTTTAAACATTGCTTTAGCAAACAACAGCGAGTGAAATGTTGACAGAAAACAGTTAAACAGAGTCAATAACAATGGGAAGTGGAATGAGGGACATTCCTGGAACTAGAAAACGTTTCCTTATCTTTTAAGGCTTTTGTTTCTCAGTCTGTGCAGCGTCTGTTTCATATTTCTCCTGAACGCAGTTGTTTCTATGGCCTTTCTGGTGACAGATAGGGTTACGTGAATCTCCTTTCGACAAGCTTTGTTTACTTTGATAATATATTTGACTGTCTGCGGTTGCAGGACCCGTGTTATGTTGTGGGTGGGGACCACTTTAACTAATGACCAATGAGTCCCACATGGGGTTAATCAAATTGTCTATTCAAGCCCACAAATAAATACATACTTTTGTCATTTTCTCCTTTACAGCTTTTCAATAAATGTAATTCCTGGAATTCTTAAGCTGATGAACAAAAATTTATTTGTCAAAGGGTAAGGTACAACTACAAAAAACCTTGTAGTTTTGTGACTTTATCTTAAAATCATGAAGAAAAAAAATCTTGACACAAGTACAGCTAAAAAAAAAAAAATACAAAAAAAGTGTTAAACATACACAAACAGTCATACACACAGTGATGAAGAGCAAACAGCTCTTTCCGCCTTAGTGAGTCAGCCATGCCAAAAGCTGTTACTCCTTAAGTAAAGTATATATCCACTAATTATCTCACATGAGGCTGTGTGTTTTCAGGCATACCAAAAATAACGATTGCTGCCACAAAGTTCTTGAAAATTTTCAGGGATAAGACGTCTCCCTCTGATAGGTTTAGGCATTTCAAATGTCCTTTTCCAAAGAGATTTGGTCAGAGCTTTTCCTCCACTTAAACAGAAACACTGTGGATCAATTTGTGGGATTAGTGGACACTGCTGAGATAAAGTTGGTGCTGAAGGGGCCCACATGACTGCTGTCCCCTCAGTGTCCTGATAAAGTCCTCTTAGCTCCATTTCTGGCAACAAACTAAGCCTGTTCAAACCCCCAATGCGGTCACAGAGCCGGCTCAGCCCTGCACATCAGGACGCTCATCTCCTAATGCACAAGCCCAAACTGCAGCTCTGTCCTCCCCACCTCGTCACCTACCACATAATATGTTTTTATTGAGTGGAGTTTGTGGTGGGTTTTTTGGGGGTCTCACACCAGGCCGGCAACAACAGAGGAGGCGCCCTCATAAACCATAGGCGAACAAATGGGATTTAACCCACGAGAGGCTCTGATGGCCTATTAATTCGGCTTTGGCTTGTGTCCAGAATGAGCCCAGCCTCTCTCCTAATTCATGGCTAATTTCTATCAAAGGTATCAGGAGGCTTTCCTTTCCCCTTCAAGCAGGAAGCATCCACATAACTTTAATGGATTCATTCAAGGGCTACAGCACGCAGACATTGATTAGATTGCCTCTGAGGCCTGCTGCTGGTTACTTGACATAGGCAGCAAATGAAATGTGACCTCTGGTAAAAGGCCTGAACCAGTCAGCCCCAGTATAATCCATTAGTCCAAACCTTTCCCAATCAGGTTTAATTATTGTAGTGATTTGTGACCATACACCCAACACTGGAATTGGAAAATAGTGGACATGCAAATAAGCAACAGGAAAAAAAAAGAAAAAAGACAGTAATAGTTTGAGCATCAGTAGCTGGGTTTCCATTACAGATTTTTGCAAAATAAAAGCAATATTTCTAAATGTCTACAAAGTAAAATTACACTTTGAATGTGTTTCTATTGAAGGTTGTTTTGGGCAGAAGCCTCGTAACTCCTGTTACGCTGCAGGAAGACAAACACTCAAACATTCCTTTTAACACTCTGTATTCCTGTGTTGTCTCACGTCTAATGTGGTAATAATAATATCGCGGTATATTGCTAAGAAATGTCTCGGTTGCCTCTTCTGTTTACACGTTCCACGCCATGTTTTCTCGGAGAGAAGTGGTCATGTGACCGGTTACATCACGTGTATTAGCGGAAAAAGTGTTTCCATAGCGCTTTTGCGTCACGTTTCAATATCGCAACGTCCGAAATACCTCCTCATGAAAGCATAAAAAACTTTTAGAGATATTTGAGTGTTTTTTCGAAATTCAGGTGTTTCCATTACCAATTTAAATTTTGCGCAGTGTCTGTAAGGAGTCAAAATATTCAAGACAAGATGATTCCACCACAAATCACTTACAGATGTGAAGTAATGAGCTGGGTTCTTTGGCTGGTTCTCTTAAATATTTGTCAGCAAGAGAAAAAGTAAATTTATTGAAATTCATCAAAGCCAATGAGTGACAGCAGGGGAGGTGGGTGGCGCGAGGCTGAGGGGAGTTAATCAGTGAAATGTAAAGCTGAAAAGCTGTAAATATTTTCCTCTTTTGCAGCAGAAAGAATTTAGCAGCGTGTTAAGCCGTGATCCGCACTCGTCGGCGCCACCTCAAACGTGCTATCAGGATTTCACATGTTGTGTTTGTCACTCGTGTTTAACAAGGATCCCTTTCTCTGTGTATCTCCGTGTGTGTGTCGGTGTGTGTGTGTGTGTTCTTGATTAAAACAGTCTGAAAATGAGCCTTGTCACCATGTTTACTCAAAGCAAACTTCAATGTCAAAAGAAAGACAAAACAGGCGATCTTTCTGGCACATATGTTGCATTACTTATTTTTCTAATTGAATTCTTTTATTTATCTTCCATTAATATTTTACTATGCAGCACATTGTGGTATGCAAATGAACAGTTTAAATTTAATGAGTTTTTAATGACCAAACAAATAATTAGTAGAGCCTGGTGTGGTGTGCATGTAATTTAGGAAGGAATGATTTGGAGAGCTTTGTTCAATGTTCAAGAACAGAAAGGCTAATTTACTTATTAAGAAGCATTTACAGCAAATGAACTGGCTACTTAAAGCTGCTGTGGCAACTGCAAGTCATCACCTAAAGGTCTTTAGAAAGTCTGCAAAAAAAGCCAGTAGTGGACATGACATGTTCAAGAAATAATGTAAACCATTATTCTCCACATAATACGAGTAAAAAGCAAAACAGAGGCGCAAGCTTGGAGTGTAACTCATACTGACAAGGGAAATAAAATCCACGATGGTTATCCTAAATATTCCAACTATTCCCGGTGTTGTGGGAGGAAAAGTCAGAGAGCTACATGCCATGGGAGCCAAATGGCATTTGATAATGGTGTTTTTTTCAGCAAACCCAAAAGACCTTGTTAAAATTTACATTTTCAACTATATGCTGACCTTTTTTCCCTTCCCTTCTCTGTTCGCCTGCCATCAAATGTGTAATTGAATCAATATATTTCCTGATCAGCACAGAGATTGAATAAGGTCACGGGAAGCCATGTGTGGACATTAAAAATCATTATTCTACTCAAATTGAGCAGAGATGGCGTCGACCATTTGGGGTTCAAAATGAAATTATATTAGAGTCTATTACACTTTTTACAATTACAGAGACGTTCCAATATTACACCAGGAAATGAAACCATAATAAAAAGCCCTGGGGTGTATTACAAAGAAATGGCCCAACTCATTTGTTTCACTTTCTCTGTGTTAGTGACTTGATGAAGATAACGTTTCTGACATTACATTCACTGATAAGTGACCTTATTCGTAAAACACAGAGGAACCTGTTTGAGTTTTTCCATTTTCCCACTTGAGGCTGGTTTGCCTTCAAATGACCATAAGTCAGCACCTGGGTGTGCACATGCTCTCCAAACAGATCCTCTCATGCACAAGTGCTGCTGAAGTGCTTACTGCTTTAACTTCCTCCAAGCATGCATTTATTTTAATTATTCATTTATTTTCTGGGATACTGGATTTTGTTTAATGCAAATGTCTAAGCGGCACAAATGGCTCATTAAATAGCCCAATAGAGTTGTGCAATTTAAAGTTTTAATCCTTTTAATCCAATACTCTTGAAAAAAAAAAAAACTGTAAAATTAAATTAAAGCACATTGTTAAAGGAATTTTCAGTCTAAACTCTGGCAAATTACGTCTAACTATCAAATTAGATAAAACTCCATTTTAATTGGCTTACTCATTGTAATGAATAACACTTATCAGCCATCAACTTATCAGTGCGGCTGAAAAAAAAATAATAAAAAATGAGCAGGACCATAAAATGATTTCCACTGTTTCCCTCTGGCTTTGCAGTCTTTCATACTTTCAAAAGGTTTTCACATTTCAAGATCAGATTCACTGTGTCTCAAATTAGACAATTATACGACTTCACACATATAAAGTGGTGACCTGTGATTTGCCTGTGCTGTCACGTCCATCTGCGGTGGAAGGGATTCATTTCCTCAGTTGTTAAACCTCTGTTTCGCTTACAGCTCAGCCCCACTGGTCAATTAGGCGTGATGGCCACAATGTCTGCAGAAATCCAACAGCACGCTTCTTAAAGCCTGTCAAATGAGGGTGAGCCGGAAAACCTGATCACCTGGAAACGATGCCAGCTCCCACAGCCATGATCATCATCATCATCATCATCATCATCATCATCATCGCTGGGTGTAAATAGCTTTTCATCTCAGGTGGAACAGAGCCATTGAGCGATCACATGGATGTTGCTCTGGTAAAACTCTGCATACAGAGGGATGAATGGTAATGAAAGGCCCCATTTAGACCATCTATTCCACCTCCACCTCTCCAGATTGTTTGAATGTAAAACCCCTGAGTGGAACGTTTATGAAACACATAATGACAAACTAAATCAGTGGGCAGCTTCCCTCTACAAGGATTAGCAAGCTTGATGTAGTTCAAAATGTGAAGGCATACTTGTCGTCTTATTACTATAAGAGCTGCCGAAGTCCTCCCTGTAGAAGTGCGTGAATCAGAGAAGGGGGCACTCGAGTATGCTACAGATCTCTAGCAGCAAATGAGGGGCACTGTGATCCGTTCACTATAAAAAGAAGGGTCGAGAAGATACTTGGCCTTTCCAAACTTTCAGGAGTCTCAGCAGTGTGGAGGACATTGAAAGTGAAGAAACGTTCCAGTCATTCCTGAATAAAAATCTAACAAGCATATTTATAAAGAAGGTTTGAAAAAAAAAAACCTTACATCTTTCTAGTGGAGAAAAAAATACATGCATACAGAAAGAAAGGATGAAATTGTTGCTGAATTCACTGAAGTTTATTCATTCTTTATTCATGGTCAACAGCTTAAAGGGGTGGTATTATGAAAAAACCCTTTCTAATGGTGATATACATCATTTTAGCCTCATTCAGAGGACCAAAGTTGAAAAAGTTATGTTTCCTCTTTCCCTTGTTATTCCACATTTTGTAAAACAAAAATCAGCTCCAAACAGCCGTGTACCCGCTGGCGACGTCACCTAGCGGAAACTCTTCCTCTTGACAATCTTGGCTCCTCCTACCCTATACAAGCATGTGGGCTCCTCCCTCTCAAACTACTTCACAGGTAAAACAAACACTGCGGTTTAATATAGAATTTACATGATACATTGTCATATACTGTATGTAAAGCTACATACACAAAATGTGGTCTCTGCATTTAACTCTCTGAGGAGCAGGGATTGGGGTTCTTAGAACAAATGGAGATGGGTGATAAAATAGCATAATAGCGCACTTTTAAAGTGACAATGGGTGCGTTTACATGAGAGCTTTATCTCCCCTTTAATTCAGAATAAAAAAAATACTTTTTAAAAAAAAATGTAAAAAAAAAAAAGTCCTTGCAAACACTTATTTCTAGGGATGTAACGATTCACTCAACTCCCGATACAATTCGATTCATGATACTGGGTTCACGATACGATTCTCTCACGATTTATTTTACAAAATGGGACTGTAGACAAATGTTTTTTTGGGAAAAAAACTAGAAAATACTGTACTATTTTCCTTTTATTTTTCATTGTCAAAAGAATTCCTTGATAAACAATTCAAAACAATGCAATTTAACTAAAAATAAATCTTGAATGAAATAAATAAAGGAATAATACAAATGAAAATGAAGCCTATTAATTTAAATTCTGGTTCTATAATAAACAATGCAAAACTGCATAATAGTTCTTTTTTTTAAAAAAAAGTGCAACTGAAAATGTATTTTGTGCCTTAACAATTAGACTTTAAAAAAAAAAAACGTGATTACACTGATTTACGTCATATTTGTTTGGACCAGCAGAGGGCGCTGGTAACACAGTGGTCGGTTGGCATGCAGATATCTTGCAGTGAAGAAGAGAAGCTATGCTAGCAGACAGAGCTAATAGAAAATCGTGACTTTTACCGATATTCATGTAATATTACAGATATTCTTTCGGTGCTAAAGGGGTAATGAATCATTTATTAACATATTTAAGAGTAGAAGGCGGCCAGAAAGAAAGTATTAGCAGACTCCGCCCGCCGCCTACACTTGTAGATAGCTCCCTCTGCTGGTTAAAAAAAGTACTGCGATTCAATTTTCAGAAAATCGATATCAACCGTGATACCTATGAATCGATTTTTAACTGCCTTACGATTAATCGTTACATCCCTACTTATTTCCGAATAAAAATGAGCATTCCGAATTAAAATTGAATACGCAGTAAGTGGTTGGTTTATACTGATTTGTAATCCGAATTGAATCATTCCTCTATCATGTACAGTATATGTTAATTGCACTGTAATTAAATTGTAATTTCGGTCATTCTGCGCACTTATGTTCCCTTGTACTGTTACAATGACGCACATTTTCCGCACAGTGGAGAGCACATAATTCAGGATACATATATTGCATATATTATTATCCAGTGAAAGCAATCTATACCTGCTTTACCTGGTGGATTAAAAGAGAGCTGATATCCCTGCAGGAAATTAAAGAGACAAAGATAAGGTAATAAAAATTTAAGCAAACAAATCCATTGGTAAAATTTAATTCCCCCACCTGATGAGAATCGATAGGAGAATTGGTAAGGAATCGAAATGATAAGCAGTATCGATAATGAAATCGGAATCACTCAATTCTTATCAATCTCTCTTGTTATGTGGTATTCCAATATTCCATTATTATAGCCGAAAAGAAAAGAAGCGGGACCTGTGTTTTTTTTCTTCTTATGGTAATACATTACTCTGTCCAATCAAAACACTTCCCAGCACCCAGACCTATAGCAGAGTTGAATTAAGGTGATTAAAAATATTTTCAATGTAAATCTTAATTCAGAACTACTATTTCTGAATTAAAAAAATCTTGTAACTGTGGCCAGTTTTACTTGGGTCCTTTTTGTGTGGAGTTTACATGTTCTCTCTGTGATTGTGTGGGTTTACTCCGGATGCTCCTAAAACTTGACTGTTAGGTCCAATGGAGTCTCTAAACTACCGATAGGAGTAAATGGGAGAGTGAGTGATTTTTGGTTTGAATGAATGTTGCCCTGAGATGGACTGGCACCCTGTCCAGGGTGTACCCTCACCTAGTGTGAGCCAGAGATAGGCATGGGCAGACCCCTGCGACCCTGAAATAGGACAAAGCGGGTCTGATGTGGATGGATGGTAAAATGATAATTGTAAGTGACACTTTTGTACAAAAAATGGTTTGTTATTCTTATTGTGTCCTGTGAGCTTTCGACCATACATTAAGCCAGGTGTGACACACAGGTGTGGCTGATAGTCGAAGGCAGTTTTAGAGCACGTCGGCCTTTTGAGTCGTGGCAAAAGGGGTCACTACAACCATGTGATGAATGAAAGCTTCTATGTACTGTGTGTATAGAGGTGCACTTCCAAGGGTTTTGAATGACAGCTTAGATGTACTTTCTGTACTTGAAAGGAAAACACGAGACACAAGCATAATGAATGAAACATGACATGGAAGGCTCAGGCATGATGGAGTCTCAACACGGGAACAATTGATTGCACTCGGAGGAGTGAATGTACAGAGCAGCAGATGGCACATGAACACACATGCAGACCCCAGTTCACATGAGGTGCTGTGGGTTTCGTGCTCTGCAGTCTGATCATCTCCTTTTTCAGCCAAACTGGCTCGCTCCGTCACCCTGGTTTGTTGGAGGCCCGATGGTGATGAATGTCTTTTCCTTTTTGTGAAGTCCCCTTTACGGCTACAGCATGCCAGGCAGAATGAGAGAGAGAGAAAAAAAAAAAACAGATTAAAGAGGCAGAAAACTGACACAGAGAGGATGTTTGGCTGTTGGCTATTGAGTTATCAGCCCTTTTCACACCTAATGAAACAACTTTCAGCACTGCAGATTATTAAATATCCCCCAGTCACTGGGCAGAGCTGCAGAGTTGCCAGGCCTTGAGGAAGCGACATTAGATTTTAATTAAAAACAAACAAATTACCCAGAGCTCAATGAATCCAGGAAATTTAACTCCATCCAAACAAGACCAAACTTTTAATCGTGGAATGGCTCCCCTGAAAGGTCTACAGGTACAGGGAAAGTAATATTGATACTGAGAGGGGAGTTTGGACATCAAAGGGCTTTGATGGATCAAAAAAACATGCAAATTGGGATATGATAAGATGGCATGAGACCTGGTAGAAACATCAACAAATGTGTCCTATGAGCCCAGCAAAGAACAAACAGTCAGATCTCTTTCTTTCATAATCAATCTAATCTCTCTGACCTTCAGTGTGGATTCTCAGTGCCTCCACGAGTCTGGGACTTCAGACAAAAATAGGTTTATAATGCCTTTCTTTAGAAATTAAAAGCCTTTTTTTCTCTCGAGGTCTTTACGACAGAATAATAATAATCACCTTCCCTTAAAAAAGTCACTCAGTCACTTAGTTCAGCACTTTCCTGTATAAGTAAAACCATTTCATGGCTTTGATTTTTCAGTCTGCCTCAGGCCTCCAACAGCAGGCGTTAACAGTGTCATCTCTCCACACACCACAGTGTTTATTTTAGCCATAGATAAACGCTCATCCTCCACGAAACAGACTCAGCCTATTACTGTGATACACACCCAGGCCTTGTCTGAACAGTGGCATTAATTTCTTTCTTTGTTGCTGCTTTGTAACATGAGACAAATGAGGCTGAAGTGCGTCTGTCCCATGCAGCTAACTCTGGAACATTCCCTCATCTCAGAGCCTTTTTTCTCTCAGCGTCGCTCCTTCTCTCTCCTTTTTTCCCACCGGATTTCTGCTGTCCTCCAAATGCACACATAGCCCGCTTGTTCGTTTCATTTGGGTGTGACCCCTGCTTACCTTACTTCCGAGTGGGCTTCATTAAATGCCTTACTGGCTCTTTCAGACCTCCCCCCTCTCTCTGAGACACTCACTAAGTGGAAGAATTGTAACAAAAGGAAAGCCTCCAATGTGTAATTCTCAGTGGAGAGGGTGACCCCAACTTTAGGGAGAAAAAAGAACCTGAGGATAATAAGAAATGAAGCCAAGGGCTGCATTAATGGGCAGACACAGCACACTTAGTTCCTGCTGCTGCTTTAACTGACAGACATGTATATTAATACTCAGCACTTTTTCCTTTTTTTTTTTTTTTACTGAACTGAAGGAAATATGAATATTCATCCTCATTTATATTTCAAGGCATTTCCACTCCTGCTGGGGCTTTGGTAGCTTTTGACCAATTCCCGTCCCCATTATGAAAATGACAGCTCTCACTCCTGGGCCCTGACAGAGGTCTGCCCGATGCACAGGAGGTCCTACGAGGAGGGAGCCTGCGTCCATTCCCAGCTGTCCACAAACACTCATTAACAGAGGAAAATATCCAACGGAATCTCTGTGAGAATTTTTAATCACACAAAGGCCCTGCTAATTAGGCAGCTGATGGGGCATGGAGAGCACAAGGACGAATTCTTTAAACAAAGGACTGGAAACTTTAGGAGCCTTAATTACTCGGGCAGAGAGTTCATTCCAGAATGGCACAGCACATCATTCTGCTAATGAGACCAAGTGGCAGCACATATTAGTGAGAAATAATGTGGAAAGTTCAATTATATTGTGCTTTTGGAGCCTTTTCCCTCTTTCTCTCCCTGCTTCTTCTGCACACATATGAGAAGAAGCCTGGGCCGATGCAGGAAAAAAGCTTGGATGGAAGGCACATATTCATTGGCACCAGCACTGCACTGCTCACGTGTATCTTGGCAGGCTTGATCATCTTAATTGCCCATTAGGATGTTCTCCTGTTTGAAAATGAATATCATTATGGCACCCAGCTCTAGCCTCTGCAGGAGAAAAGACTAGCTGCTGTTTCACCACTCAGTAAATGCATGCGTCTTGAATTCCAAACAGACAGTTGACTTCCAGCTATAGTGGAAACCAAATGCTTTGAAACAGTGTGGATGTAAAATTAGATCTTTTTTTTTCTTATCCAAATGGACGAACAAGCTTGAAAACATGCAACGTGTGTGACCACGACATAAACCACATGGTGCAAACATATTCAACAACAAACAGTATCAGATAAAGAGGGTAGGGATACAAAGTATGACTATATTCTTTGTCCTTTCATATTCACTTTTTCAGGGAAAAGTCGGGTCTATAAAGGTACACAGGGATAGCTCAATTATAACTTCTGCCACTTGGGTGGGTCCGATGTTGGAGTCAGGATTCAGGACCAAGCCTAGCCCGACTAGGTGTAGTGTCTTTGTTTGGGGAGTGGGGACTCATAGTGAGGTGTAACTTTGGGCTTAAACGGACCCTCCAACAATTAAATGCAAACTTGTAGAACCATTTTTCAGTTAAAATATCTTAAAATATGTTTCATAACAAGTTTTCCCACCTCCTACCTGTCAGTTCTCTTGAGGATCATTTTACCATTTAAAAAATCAATTTAAATCTAGGAGAATGCTGACAGAAAAAAGGCTCAGACGCTCTCACCAAAAATATTAATATCAATATTTTCATAGAAAAGGAAGCCTAACAAGGTAACCAGGAGATGAAAAACAAATTAGATGATAGATCATATTGTTTTTGTTTTTACAGCTGATTTAAGGCATGGGTCAAAACTTTAGGTTACTGTCATAACCCCGGTTCTATGAGTAATATGAGTGAGATGTCTCACTATGGGATGTGACCGCTGTCTACATTCCTCAGAAACAATCAATTTCACTATGCCAATCCTGATTGGCCGGTGAAGCGCTACAGTCCGCTGGGAGACCCTCCCACCTCCTACAAAAGTAGGAGACGGACAGGTGCGCACCATTCAAAATTAGCAAACCTCTTCTACTCCTTCAAGTAAGAAGGGCAGTCTGGTGGGACATTTCACTCATATTACTCATGGAACCGGGATTACGACAGTAACCTAAAGTTCTATTTCATAATTTTTTGTGAGATGTCTCACCATGGGATATGGAAACTCCCGTAGTGTAGACATGCTTATCGAGCTGCACCAGCCTTCAGGGCAGAAGTCTGATTACATCAGGACAGTAAAACCGCCTGTGCCACGCACGAGGCGGATACGTCCAGCATGTTAAAACAGACAAACTTGAGGGGCAAGGACCAGCTTGCGGCCGCACAGATGTCCTGAACAAACACTCCCCTGAACAAAGCCCAGGATGTGGTAAGACCCCGAGTCGAGTGTGCACGTAGACCCGTAGGCGGCTGCAGACCCTTGAGTAAGCCACAGCAATAGACTCCACCACCCAGTGTGACAGGTGGGGATTGGCCCAGGAGACGAACAGCTGATTGCTCCTCCTGAGGCACATTGTCCTGCCCATATAAGTGCGGATTGTACGAGCAGGGCACAACAAATGAGGCCGCTGCTCACCCTGTGAGGCAAAAAAGGCCAGCAGGTCGATGGGAGAACATAGTTAGTTAGTTAGTTAATTCATTTATTGTCCACAGTGTGGAGATTTATCTTTGGTCTCATATAAAAACAACAAGCAGAACAGCATAACAACAACAACAACAACAACAACAACAACAACAACAACAGCAACAACAACAACACTTACACACAGACATCTTCAGGGCAAGAAGCAGGACAGCAGTGGCAGTATACAACACATCAACGGGACATGGTGTTCAGTACCCCAATTGCTTTAGGGATAAAGGAATTTTTAAAAATATTATGATTTGCCCTTGGCACTTTGTAACGTCTACCCGAGGGGAGAAGTTCAAACTCCGTATTGAGTGGATGGGACGGGTCGTTTGCTATTTTGACAGCTTTTTTCCTCAGCACTTCCTCGTACATACAACTTACTTGTTTCTGCTTTGTCCCTATGATTTTTGAGGCAAGGTTTACTATTCTCTGCAGCTTGCTTCTTCCTTTTATGTTTAGGTTTCCATACCACATTGCCATATTAAAAGTGAAAATTGCCTCTATCAGGTTCTTATAAACTGTTTCCATAATGTGCTTGCTCACTCTAAAGGAGTTGAGCTTGCGCAGTAGATGGAGACGTTGTTTACAAGTTTTAAAAGTATAGTCTGTGTTTTCACTGAAATTTAGATTACAATCAATATATGTACCTAAATATTTGAACTTGTCTACTACCTCTACAATTTGTCCCCTAATTATAAGGGGCTGCACAGGGTCCTTTTCATGAAAAACAAGTTCCTGTGTTTTTGTCACATTGATCTCTAAGGAACTTTCATCGCACCACTTCTGGAGAGATGACACATATTCTCTATAAGCTCCCTCTCCGACTATGTCCCCCTTCTTTCATAAGGCAACCAGGGCCATATCATCTGCATACTTAAACAAACGAAACTTTCCCAGATCTAATTGGAATTCGTTTGTATATATGGAAAAAAGTAATGGGGATAAAATAGTCCCTTGCGGGGTGCCAGTATTAAGTACAATGATGTCGGACCGAGTATTATTAACCAGAACCTGTTGAGGACGGTCAGAGAGGAAGTCCCTAACAAGGTGGATAATACCACTGTTTACTCCTATATCGATAAGCAGGATGTGAATCTGCATGCTGTTAAAGGCAGAAGTAAAATCGATAAACAAGGCCCTAGCAAAGTGGGAGGGGGCTTGAAGGTGCTTTGACAGAGTGTGGAACATACTGACAGTTGCGTCATCGGTTCCCCTCTGACTTTTGGAAGCAAACTGGAGATGATCTAAGCTGTATGAAACCGATGCTGTGATTTGTCTGCTTATAACTCTCCCAAAACATTTTCCTAAGATTGAAGTAAGTGCAATGGGCCTGTAATCTTTTAATTCAGTAGCTCCAGGTTTTTTAAGGATGGGCACAATATAAGACATTTTCCATAATTTGGGCATTGTTAAAGAATTAAGCAAGCACTGGAATAACGCCAATAATAAGCCCACCACCTGCAGCACAAAAGTCGGGTTGGGCCTGAGAATGATTCTCTCATCACCTGGGAAAAGCTGAGTGCATGACGGGTAAACCGAGAGCGCATGAATGTCACTGACCCTCTTGGCCAAAGCCAGAGCCAGCAATAAGGCAGCCTTAAAAGAGGTGAACTTCAGGTCCATCTCCTCCATTATCGCTGGGTCCTGGGACAGAGCGAAATCCTCACAGAGTTCTGCCTGGTAGGCGGTGAGGAGGGAGAGGACATTCATGGCCCTTAATGAGAGGGCAGTGGCCGCGTAGGTCCTACAGGACAGGTCCAACTGGAGCTAGTCCGATTTCAACAAAAGCATGGGTCTCCGTGGGGACACAGCAGGCTGATGCAGAAGCAGGTGCGCTGCTAAGAGCAGCTACACCGGTGGCATCCTGAGCAGACGGCTCTCCATGGCCTTGCAGTTGAGGATGGAGGCACCTGCCACTGGGGTCCTCCCGGAGAAAGGGCAGCTACCCCAGGGCTGTGCTACTTCCATGAGAAGCTTGGGGAAGACGGGGAGGATTTGCCGTGGAGCGCCCCTCGAAACGGGAAGCTTTTCCCCCTCATAGCGGGACTTGGTGAAGTCCTCCTCAAATTATTATGAGGACATCCTCAGCAAGTAGAGAGATGTCTGCCAGGTTCAGCTGGGAGCCCCAGCTGTAACCCTGAGCAGCAGCAGCGTCAAGAGGTGCGACCCTCTTCCGGTCCACCGCGGCAGGAGCGCCGTGTATGGAGGGAAAGGGGGCTGTTTTGGGCCTAGCCAAAAGACGCACCAGTCTCCTGTGGAGGCACCGGGTGTCGAACGCCGCACAGTGCCGACAAGAGCCGGGAGACTCAACCGCCATTCAAGCATGTTTGACGCCCAGGCAGCTCGAGCAGGCTTCGTGCCCGTCCTTCTTGGAGATTGTCCCACCACATGAACAAAGGCGAGCCACAGAGCATCCCGTCCCCTCGGTGAGAGGTGAGCCATGTGAGCCAGAATGTCGGAGACGTCGGGAACAGCGTTGGATTCCTAAACAGCAGCTGGGTCGCTGGAGTTCGGAGGCTCGAGTACCGTGGTACAGAACTGGGCCGGGCCGTTCACCATAGTGAGGGGCCAGGAGAGAGACAGACGTGTGCAGGAGCCCGGAGGCATCGAGAGCAGTGGTCTAGGACTGCAGCTAGGTGTGCTGAGGTCACTCCGGGGCTGTCATTGGAGTTAGAGGCCGCTGGGACCAACGCTTGCGCCGCAGCAGCAGCAGCGTCGAAGCTGAGGCTCGGAGGTTGTGCCTTGCAGCAGTAAAGAGAGCACTCACCGAGCAAAACAAGGTAAGAGCTGTTGGTCTTGAGGAGGCGATAGTCCTGTCAATGTCCGTCGACTGGAAAAGTAGAAAATCCTGTCTCTGGACAGTTAAACTGGACAGAACTAAACACGTGAGATAACTGAGAGGAGAATACGTTTTTGAATGGTGCGCACCTGTCTGTGTCCTCCTTTTATAGGAGGTGGGAGGGTCTACTAGCGAACTATCATGCTTCACCAGCCAATCATGATTGGCATAGTGAAATAGAGTGCTTCTGAAGAATGTAGACAGAGGTCACATCCCACAGTGAGACATATTATGAAATAGAACTGACCCATGCAAACAGAAAGCTAACACAAGAGGACGGTTAAGTTTTATAAGGGTTATTTATTTCATGCTCAGTAATTGTGATTAATGGAATTTTAGCTTTGAAAACTTAATTGTAATTTAATTTCGGGGGAAAAAATTATTGTAATTTCAATTGTAATTGGAAAAAAATGCATGTAAACATAATTGAGTTGTAATCAAACATTGATAATTGAAGAAGTAATGGTAATTGAAAAACGTAATTTACCCCAACCCTGCAATCAACTTTATTATGCATAAAATTATTTTTCCTTGAGAAGTCTCAAAGATACATTCACACATACCGGTACATTAATGCACATAAAGTACACCAGCTACAGAAAAAGAAGAACTTACCTTACCATAACTTCCTATAGGCTAAGATTCTTCTTCCCTTCCTCTTCAGATCCCTCTCATCAACCAGGAGGGTCTTCCTTCTGACATTTAAAAAATAAAAAATAATCCACCATTATTTTTTTCTTAGACTTTAGTGCTTCTCTTCTCGCTACTCTGCGTCTAATGTTTTTGTCAAAACAAAGCGCCTGTGAGTAAAATTACCGTAATGGCATATTGTCTGTGAATAGCTACTCCTTAGCTTTCAGAAAGAGCAAATATTAGTGGTTATGGTTTTTTAAAGTAACATGTTCTCAGGGTCCCTAAGAAATCAGCTAATTTCCATGAATTTGTCAAATCCATCCGGACACCACAGACAAGACATAAAAAGTGGACATGTCAGGGTAAAACTGAACGTATGGTCACCCTAATGTAAACAAAGTGAATTGACGTACTGAAACTCCACATTTGACCAGAAAGGTTTGAAGCTCCATCTTCATACTGAGAGACAGAGATGCTATGCTAACATGTGTTACTAGAAAGGCAACACCAGTATGCAGTAATGTAGAGAAAACATAATTGTGCTTCCTTGTCTTTAGCTAATAACATTTGCTGCAATCTTCAACTTGGTTTCACACTGAGCTAACATAGATAATTGTAAATGACAATCAAATGATGAGCTTGTGAATGAGTAATTGAAGTAGATTCTCACCTGTGTAAAATATTATATTAAAATCCTAATGCCCACATCAGGAGGCACATACATACCAATTACAGCAAGCAGGAAGCAAATTCCCCGTGAAATAAAACAGCTAATGGGAAAGGGAGGGCGACAGGCAGAACCCTCATTGCCCACAAAGCTGGAAGAGAAGAAGTGGCAGGGAGAGCAAAATGTTCACAAGTGGCCTGGTTTTAACCACAATAGAGGTAAATACATTATGGGGAATATCAGCAGTGACGTAGGTAGGCAGTGGCTACCCAAGGCTGAATTGATATTTTTATTATTTGTTTTAATTATGATATAATTATAAATGATTTATTTTTTAACTTCCGATAGCCTACAGTACCTTTAAGTTTGAAAGTGTCAGCATTTTGTGCGTTTCATAAACCAAATGACTAAACATTGCTATTTCCTGGTAGGGCAGAGACGCTGCACAGTCTCACTCCGCTATAAGGTAGGAGGAGGCCACACCCTCTTCCAAAAGCACATTTCTGCTCTGCCTCTGTTTCCATAGCGTGTTTTTATGTGTTTGCGCATGTGCAGTCAGTTCCCCAAGAAAAAAGTCATTTACGTAAAAAGGCAGCTCTCTAGGCTGCTTTTGGACGTAACCGTGCTATGTTAAATGCTATACGTACCTTCACAGTGCATTAGTGAATTGATCCAGCGTGGCTGCTACAGCTGCTACGTCCTCTAGCTAGTGAGTGGGATAACACTACAGACAGTACAATAAAGACAATGAAGAAACTTTCTTTTGATGAATAACAACAGCTTTTAAAAGATGGGAGACCAACACCTGAGTTACCAGACCTTCAGCAAAGGTAAGGTCAGAACATTGTTGGTATTTTCCACAGCGATTGGTACAAAAGGAAGGATTGGCTTTGTGGATGCGTCTCACTGAGGCTGTTCTGAGTTGTTGTTGTCATTTTCTCTGTGTTTCTGTGTTTCCAACACAAACAACGGATGCACTGCCGTGTCATGAGATGTATCTTGTTGGGAAAGATCAACAAAGAATGAAGCACAATTGCTCATCGCGCCACGATTTGCGTAGCGTCTGTGCTGCTGTTTTAGTGTCGTAACCTCAGAAGAATTTGCTCTAATCATTTACCGGCGCTAACGCACCCACAAAGTATACTCACTGTCACTGTATACTGTATATAGATACAGTATATGCTCTGTTACTGGACCATCTGAGTGATCTTTGCCATTCTTTTACGCAGTGCTTATAGTGTCCCTAAAAATCAGGTGTGGTGTAGACTTTGCAGCGCAGTCCAGTTGGAGAACAGCACGTGGCAACAATGAGCTGTTTGCATTTGTCGTTTTTTCTGTGGATCACACAATGTTGTTTTCTCTCTCCAGTTTAGTGGTACAAACTTGGCGCAATCCTTTTGAGGATCTGGCCCAATGTGCATTAGCAACAAAAAGCAGGTTTGAGTTGATTTTACATATTGCACAAACCAAGGCCATTGTTTGTCTCTCTGGTACAGAGCCATAGAAGATATCTATTTTTTACATATGCTCTTTTGTTTGAAAGACTGTTTAAAATATTGTAATTTGCTCCTGTATTAATTCATGCACACCTACAAACAAGTGCTAACGAAGCAAAGCAAAGATGACTGAACTAATAAATGTGGCCACAGAGCTTTCTTCTGCAGAGGTTGAGACTTCAAATCTTCAATCAAAGAAAGAGAAGCATTTACAAGAGAGCAACAAACAATCTACTGCCACTCAGTCGAGATCAAAATTCTAAAAACAAGTTACATTACAAATCAAGAAATTGTTCAAAGCAGCTTCACTCAGTCATCACATTAGAAGTGCCTTTAAAAAACAAAGGACCCAGTCATTCTAATGATATAACCTGAAATGGGCAATCTGTTTGGTAGTCCCTAAATATTGCCTGAATGAGCCACTTGAATAAATAACACAGTGTACCTACTGTTCAATAATAAATGTGGTTTTACAGGCTAATTTTGTTATTAATTGGCTAACATTCATTTGTCGAGCGTGTTTCCTTAAAACATGAACCATGGATCACACCTGCACGTAAGAACAACTTGCAGGTTTTAGCATTTGTGAGATAAAGGCAAGCCAAACAACTTTTTCACTGAATTCACATGTACTACATTCACAGACGTCCCATTATAAAAGAGATGAAAAAATCAAGATGATGTTGAGTGCGTGCTTGCCTCCTGTGTACAGAAGGCAAACCCAGAGAGAATTCTCTGACCAGGAAAGACCCACCAGTAAGGGGAATCTATTGATTCCCCTCCCTCCATATTTGCTCTGCAAGAGTTGTTTGTTTCTCTCTGGCTGATGCCCCTGTTTAATTCACAAGCAGTGAGATCAATAGAGACACTTCCTCGCTCGCCTGTTTTCAGTTTTTATAAAATCTTTCCATCCCCTAAGCGCACTGGTACACTACATCACTTCTTCAGTGGTTCAAATAATTTGACTCCAAATGACTGACAAGTGTAATTGTGCAAAAACGAGATGAAATGAAGCATCATCGAAGTGAACCATGTGTGTCTGCTGAGTTTTTCGCGGAACTAGTTTGAACTCCGAAAACAAGCTCTGACCTTTGCAGCCAATTACATTTTATATTGAAGAAAACTTTTTTTGTAACAAGTCTCCTGGCTGCAGGAGGTATTAATGCAGCAATACTATTGTTAATGTAATTGGTGTACACCATGGAATTCTTAATTCTCTTCTGAAGTCACATTAAGGATTTCTTTACCCAAAACATTGCATTCACGATGTTTAAATGTACCAGATTTAATGGGTTTTAATAATCCATCTTTGGAAAGACAATCCTGACTTAGTATAGAGACATTAGAGGAGGGAGGTTTACTTGAGAACATTAAATAATACAAACCAAGTAAATAGAATTTTGGGCAAATTTTAGGCTTACATCAGTGGTCATTTTCTTGACGAAAAATGTAGTCGACAAAAATATTTTTAAAGTGGCAATAACTGGACTATGACTAATTAAAACAATACATGTGAACAAAAACTATAATAAAATATATTGACATTTTCATCAACTAATAAAAACTAAGCTATAAAGTCCTCACATGGGGCAAAATCCAATCAGGACTCATGTAATCATGTTCTCTAATGCATTGATCACATCAAATCAAATGTGTATATACAAACATTAACGCTATCCCGGATCAGATTTTTAAGAACTATCATGAGAACCAAGAAACATATGACAAGTTTTGGACTAATTCTAAATTCCAACATTGTAAATGCAACACTTGTAACGTATGTGTCTTGGAAAATGTCTGGCACAGCTGCTGATAAAATGTTGATTGAAAGTACATGTATGCACTTAAAATAATTAGTCTAAAGATGAATAATAGATTAGTAGTAATTTATATCAACTTCTAGCCTCCAAAAACATGCAATATCCATTTATATGTGGGCATCGCCGTTTTGGAGATTTCAGCCAATCAGGCTTGGCATATCATGTTCTCGTCCGACCATAATTTCTCCTATGTATTTTCTGTCCAACATATGTCTTTGGTGAAAGCATTTCAATCAGAATGTTTAATGCTTAGTTATCTGTCATACAGTTCTTTGTCATGTCTAATAAGACCAGGAACATATTTTTACCTTGCACTTAGCAGGAAATCAAATAAATCTCCTGCATGCTTTTCTACTAAATAAGGAAGACACCTTAAAACAGGCAAGTCTAGAGTTATGTGAATGGTGCTATTCGCTGTGACGACTATATCTCAGTTTGTCAAACATGTCGACCTCCACAAGTGTGCGTTTGAAGTGCTTTTTATTGCACATACAACTTCTAAATCTCCGCTCATAACTATTAGTAATGTTTGCATATAATAGTCTTTTGTTTGAGCTATTTTTGTAATTTGGGTGGAGTATTCCTTTAAATTTATGAGCTAAAACTATATGTGTACACAGATTCTTGCAGAAGCGAAATGACGTATGATGCAACACAATAATGCAAAGGTATTAGTGCAGAGATTCTTAAACCATTTAATCAAAGCAGTTCCAAGTTGAAGAAGTATCACTAAATCCTCAAGTCTCTCAAGTCCTTGGAGCGTTGCATGGACTGACTCTACCCTCCCGCCTCCTTGACTGGCAGGCTGTTAGTGCCCTGATGCACAATGCTTACACACTCATTTTGGTGCAATGGGTGCTACACATTGAATTAAAGGAGTTCTGATTGATAAGGTAGTTGAAGGCAAATCTGCTCCAACTAATTGTCTTTCAAATGCCCTCATTAATCAAAGTGTAGCCGGCCCTGTGGCGGGCGGCCCTGTCAGCCGCTCTGCTGCAGGCTCTCCTCCGGCCGCTCACCTCCCAGCGTGACGCCTGCTTCCCCTCTGTCAGCCACTACTGTCCGAGGACTGTGGGAGCACAGGCCATCCGTCTGTCCGCTGCACACCTGCCTTCTGCCAGACAGGATATGACCGCCCCCTGCCACTGGGAGAGCCCCAGAGACCAATTTAGCAGCCACTTAATGATTCATGACTTCAAGTGGGGGAAATGAGGGCAGCACATGATAACAGGAATAAACATATTTAATTAGCTCCTGTTAGAGTTTTGAGATACTCTCGTATTCAGTACCTGAGATTGCATACAGCGAGACATAGTCAGAGGTTTTGCTTTGCCGAATCAATCAACCAATCAGTTAAAGCTGATATCTGGAATTTCTGAGAAATCTGTTTATGTATGATTCAAAAAAATACCTAACTAGTCTTTTACTATGGTCTACTGCCAGTGGTCATTTATATACATTCATGTATATAAGTCCCTCTTTCATCCTATAGACCCCTATACAAATGGAAATGATCGCCGAGTGCACCCAGCCAATAGGCTTCGACTTCCTGTTTTTGAGACTGTCAATCAAAGTGAATGCGGAACTGTGCACGGAAGCAAGGCCGCGCGTCACAACAGCAAACATGTAAATATGATTTTGGCTCTTACCTGACACATACACCTAGATCAATGTGACCTGATGTGACCTTGTTATGTTCTGTGATGCGCATGCAAAAAAGTAGAGGCGTGGCTTCTGGTAGATTGCAGAGGCAGTGGGAGGAAGTGGAGCTGTTCAGGGCGGGACATCGAGACGTCCTCTCAGAAACTCCAGATATCAGCTTTAAGATTCCTGCTGTGGAGTTTTCACATTCACACTGAAAAATAACTGATATCTGGTTATAATAAAATACACAAACTACATAACTATCATTGACTCACCACACTATATGTGTTTGTATGTGAATAAAGAAATTGTAGAATCTGTAAAGAATAATTCTTACAACACCTTTTGTAATCATGTGATGTTTTCCATGTAACCTTTATTCTGATGAGCAGGTATTCCAGTTATTGTTTGTATGGATTAATATAAGTGGCTAACTTCAAGTTTTCTATATACTGTATATTCAATTTAAACACAAATCATGTTTGTATTCGGTTCTGTTTCATTCATAACTTTTCATTATAAACATTTTATTAAAAAACGTAGTCTAACAGTAAATCCAAATAAATGTAATAAAGTTAAATAAAAGCGTTTGGCCCACTAACAATCGTAAACAAAATAGGAATATAACTTGAAATAAAATAAAAATAAAGTGAAAATAAATTAACAACTTTACTTTATGTAACCTGATATTATAATGTCCAAACAACATTAATATAACATATTGAAACATAGTCTGAAGTAAATATTTTGTCTTATTCATAATTTTTATAGTTTAGTCACACTGTTAAACAGTGTGGAGAAAGGGAATGTTGAACTGGATTATTATTCATGCTTTCTTTTTAACATGCTATAATTAAATGTCCAATGGCTCATATTTACTCATAATAAAATATATTCATGTCAACTTTCTCTCAAAGCCCATTTTTGGAACTATTTTTTTAAATTTCAAATTCATCTAAATCTAACAACAACAACACAGGCATGTACAAAATGCACGAAATCTAAATAATTAACAAATAGGAATAATTCTATTTTAAATATTAAACTTATATTTAATGTGTATGTGTTTAATACACATTAAACAACTCATATACATATACCTAATAAATCAAAAAAACAGACACAATAGACCCCTAAATGATAAATAATAATGACTCAATCAATAATCTGGAACATAACTTGTATTGCTTTATACTGTATCAGCAGTAAATGTCATCTTTAACTGCATACAATAACTGATCGTTTGATTTCTAAATGTAAAAGGTCTTCTAATTAAAACAATACTGTTAGATATAAGCTTGTGATGTTTGACCCTGGCAATCACAAATGTCTTACATATCATAACAAAAGAAGACACAGGTGTAGCCATGTGCCTGCCAGGGGAGGAGAAACACTAGATCACAAAATAGAATAAAAACTACGTTCGAGGCCCAGGAGTGAGCCGACCCTGACGCCCACAGCTGTGTATTAGATGAGTGCCTGTTATTTTCTATTGACTTGATATTGTTGTTGATTCATTTTCTGTTCATCTGTAATAAACTGATTGATTCAGCAAAGCAAAACCTCTGACCATGTCTCTCTGTATGCGATCACAGGTACTGAATACGAGAGTATCTCAAAACTCTAACACTCCACATATACATTATTTATTTATTTATTTACCTGCAAGCTGATTAATTTATATATTTTGTGCTGCAGAGAAAGTTTTAGTATTCACAGCATCTGGCAGACAGCCTTTGTTGTCGACTCACGTGCATGTTTTTGTGTCTCTGTTTTGGTGCGGGGGTGTGAGGTTAACAGTGCACCTCCTCTTTATCAGGGAGACCTTTTTTTTTTTACACACGCGCACACACACACACACACACACACACACACACACACACACACACACAGAAAAAAAAAAGATGGCGGTGAAATTAAACTTTAAAATAATACAGTTCCCCATGCTCTCTGTGGCCTTGTTTGTGAATTTCCTGACAGGTAGTTACTCCCCCAGTTTTCTTTGAGCATAGGGCATACATTTTCATGCCTGCACTAATCAAAGCTGTACAGCACAGCCACACTAGACCCAATCAAAGCCATGTACCTGGCACTCTTCCATAAGGCTCTGGGAACACTGATGACAACTCTTACCCTAGCATCTGCCATCGCATCCGTCACAGGTTGACTTCCTTCACTCTCACTCTCCCTTGTAGACACATGATTGCAGAGTCCTCTCTGAGCTCTCATTCAACAGCTTGAACTTGCTTGTGAACATGACATTTATTCTGGTCTGGAGCAATAAATGTGGCTGGCAATGAATATTTAAAATAAAATAATAATAAAAATTAGGCAGTGGCTATTTGTAGTTCATACGGTTGCCTTATTACTAAAACGACATTTTATCCGTACGCAGCGCCCCTATTTGGTCAGTTTAGGTCACGTGATAGCTCAGTCATTGGTCAGTTTAGGTCACGTGACTGACACTAAACCTTACCTGATCCTAACTCTAAAATTTCAAAATTGTTGCAATATTGGGTTTTAACCTAACCCTACCCCTACACCTAAATCTAACCCTAAGACGCTACGTACGCGCACTTTGGTAACCGTACACTAGCACCGGGGATTGTCCGTACGGCAAGCGTACAAATAGACACTTTCTAAAAATGATTTTATATGTACAATTCTTATCTATATACAAAATGACAACAAAAACACAAAACAACTAAAACACACAAAGTTATCAAAAAACACAAAATGACTAAAATACTAGAAAAAGAAGAAGAAAACTAAAACCATAGTTTTTTCTTGAATGAATATTCAAATCGGTCGTTATTCTAAATGCTCATATAATATGATCTTCGGAGCAGAAAATGATATTTTTGTGGCCCCTGCTGTGATCATAGTTGCCCATGTCTGCATTAGGCTATTAAGTGTGCCATGTACAGAAGCATAACAAAATGTCTGCAAATATAGTAACACAAAGACCTCCTGCATTACCTTCTCAAAATTAGCATTTTTTGAAACATTTTTGACAAGTATATAGCAAAAAGTTACGAAGCGGAGCAAGAACTACATCCAGAGTTGCTGTCATTGGCATTGACACCATCTGCTCTACTCTTCCTCTCTTTTCCATTTCTGTAAACCTGAAGACCTCCAGACGCCCTCCTCTCATAATAACACGCCTATCAAACCCCATTGTAGAGGCTCAGACCAAAGGCAGTGCATTAAACCCCTCAGAGTCTGATTGCTTCTCCTAAGTCAAGTGGTTGCGTCCTCCCTGTCATTTCCCTGACCACTGCTATCGCTGCTCCGTCTGCAGTGAACAGCTGAGATGAGGGCCCTCACACAGGCCAGGCAGAGCCACTCACACATTCACACTGATCTCATACATGCAATGAGACACACTAAACTAAAAGATACATGAGTCCTGGCTGCATGGAAAAAGCAGCCTGGATTGTTTTTTTTATATAGTTTTTTTAAGTCAACGTAAGCTGTGCATACCCATGCCTGCAAAGATTAACTATATTTGCAAGATTTACGGAGGCCGTTCATGCAGCAATCAATTAAATGTTACAAATGATCAATCATTTTGATAAGAACACATTACAGTGTCCCATTTCATCTCACAAACTACGAGATAGTAAGTTAGCTTAGTGCATTAACAGCATGTAAGCATGTTTTTTTCTGTTTGCACAAATACAAAACTATAAAAGTACTTGTACTGTACAAAGACTTGAATACTTTCTTGAGCTGGTTGTTGTGGACCCCAACTTGTCTGTCAGTACGTTAGCCTTGGGATAGACTAGTGTCCTGTGCAGGGTGTTTACTGCTTTTTGCCCAATGCCATCTGGGCTACATGACATTTGGTATCACTGGACCAAATCTCTCCCCCTGATCATCAGTGCGTTTCCAGGTGGAGCCTTGATGGGGAAGCCTTTGTTTGGTCCAAACAATTCCACGGGTACTTGACTGAGATTTGGGGAACTTGGAGATGTAAACATCTTGTTCCTCTGGCTGCCATCAGTAGCTTTGAGATTTGATCGCATATGCTTGGACAAAAGCTGGGAGCAGGAGAAAAAAGAGAAAAACAACACTCTTTGATGGTGTTTTAACAGGAGAACACAGCAGACCTTCATTACACTGCATATTAAAGGATAATGTAGTTGCGATTGACCTGCAGCTATGCATTCCCCAATATGGACTACACAGTGATGCACTGTGTGGTCTGACAGTTGATTACCACAATTAACATGAACCCCTTCATGATTTTGAGCTACATTAGCTTAGCTATTTGAATATAACACATGGGCAACATGCTACTAAAATCCTTCATCTGCCCCATTGTCCCTGCTTTAAACTCACTAACTTTTAAACCAAAATATTTACTAGTTTGATGCAGATCGCAGCTCCAAGTTTATTCAAATTCCATGTCAGAGGCTGTTCACTGATTACCACACAACAGCAATGACTAACTTATCAAAAAAAAAGTATAAAGTAGGTACTTGAAAATAACTAAATAGAAGTACCAGAACTGAAAATGACTGGTGAAAGGTAAATTCAGCCACTGGGAAATTATTTTAGTAGAAGTCTTAAAGTAGCTCAAGTCAAATGTACATTAGTATCAAAAGTACAAGTAAAAATTAAAATAATATAAATTAAAAAATAAATCAATAAAAAAATCAAACAACCATAAATGGCTTTTCTTTTGCCCTTTTTCTTTTGTCCTTCAGGTAAAATAACAAAAAGCAAAAACACAAAACAAAAACCAAACAAACACCAGGGTAAACAAGTAGAATATGTGAATTAAGAGCTTCTAATCTGCTGTGACATAACTTAATAAAATGCCTTGCATCTAGTTAAAAACAAAACTTACATTCCAAGATCACAGATAAAGTTTCTGCTTCTGGTTCAAGTGGTGATAGAAAAGTTTAATTAGCATTTCATCCACGTCAGAAGTTGATTTTCAAGTGTTTTGCAGCCTGACAAAGAGACGTGCTATTCTGGACAGTGTTTCACAGGCTGCACAAGCAGGCGGAGGTGTGTTGGGTTTGACAGACAGCTTTGGAACCACAGCAAATGTCTTTTGTGTTTTTGATGCTATCTGTTGAGTAGTGAGGGATGAGTCAACCACAACCTTAGAGTTTATTACATTGAACCCAAAAACAATAGAGGAAACTGCTCAGCAGCTGAATCCATCAATGTGTTGCCTTGACACAATACCCTCTAACTTCTTTAAAACTGTTGTAAAGTCAATTGTCACTGATTTATGTCAGATAATTAACTGCTCATTCCAGTCGGGCACTGTACCAAAATCCCTGAAAGTAGCTGCTGTAAAACCTCTGTTCAATAAGAAAACACTGGATGCCTCTATAGTGGCTAAATATAGACCAATCAGCAACCTTCCATTCATGGCCAAGATCATTGAGAAGGTGGTCTTCAACCAACTGAGTCAATTCTTAACCTTCAACAAAATATTTGATACATTTCAGGCAGGCTTTTGTTCTCATCACAGGACAGAAACTGCTCTTATCAAAGTGATCAATGACACAAGGTTAAACACTGATCAGGGCTCTACACAAACTTTTCCAGTGATGGCATTGGTGCGACTAACTTTCTCAGTTGGTCGCACCAGCACAGAATTTGGGCGCACTCTTTTTTTTTTCAGCGGGGGGTACAGCATAGCCATGGATGGTGATAAATAGTTGACTAACTGGCGTACCGTAGTTTTGTATGAAGTACAGATTGACAATCATCGATATATGATGTTTGCAAAATGTTTTAATGTTTTAGTGTCAATATTAAGTTTTTCGGCAACAAGCAGTGGCTTAAATAACAGGTAATTTCTTTTATATAATTTTAAAAGAAGATGTAACAAAACTGTTTTAAATAACAGAAAAGCATAACAACAGGCTACATGTATTCTGTTTTTTTTTTTATTTTGCAGAAATGCTGTACTTGAATTAACTTAGCAGTAGCATAACCAACATAGCATCTGCATTGCTTCAGCTCATGGAATTCAATTCAGAGGGTCCAGTATAGTGGGGCTTTTTAATGCTCATTTGTAACAACAACACACAGCCACAACCCCCTAGCTGCAGGGCGGCCAATCGCATAGTGAGGCGTTCCCTCCACGCAGAAGTAAAAGGGCCACGACATGCCCCCGGCATAGGTCCTAGCGCTGAACCTTAAACCAGGTTTCACTCCGCTTGGCGCCCCACATGCGCTCTGTCACTATGCTCGGTGATTTAAGCGCGCACCACCCAGCCCCATTCGCTCTGTTGCTCCGCGTGCCCGGATGCCTGTTCCCAGTGTTGGTGACACAGCATTTGCGTGTGTTTGTCCCAGTGTCCATGAACACATCACACACCGCGTTTGTCCCTAGTGTTGGTGACGCAGCAGCTGTGTATTTGGGGACATAGCGGATCTTGTAGTGTCCATGTCGGACCCTGATTCACAGTAGGAAGACTCAGAGGATGAGGAAGTTCTCTCCTTTTGGATTTTCAAAATAAGGTCACCCTGCGCACTCGCACAGATACGACCAGATGAAATTTTCACTCACACACACTGAAAAAATAGTCGTTTCGAGTCCTGCTGATTCAGGAAAAGTATCTGTTCTCATTCTTTTGGATCTAAGTGCTGCATTTGACACTGTGAACCATAGAACATTATTGCACAGATTGCAAACGTTGGTTGGACTAAATGGAAAATGCCAAAATGCAATGGTTTAAGTCCTTCTTGGAGGAGCAAAGTTATTTTGTAAGCATTGGAATCTTTGAATCTGACAGATTACCAATGTCCTGTGGGGTTCCTCAGGGATCAGTTCTTGGACCCCTTCTGTTTAGCCTTTATATGCTTCCTTTAGGACAAATTTTACAGAATTGTAAGGTTGATTATCAGAGCTATGCAGATGACACACAACTATATCTATCACTGAACCCAGATGACTATGGTCCCATTGAGGTGTTGTGTGACTGCTTAGAAAAAGTAAACTGCTGGATGAGTGAAAACTTCCTTCAACTAAATCATGACAAGATGGAGGTGATTGTCTTTGGTAACAAGAAAAAATGACTGCTGCCAGTGAGTACCTTGACTCCCAATCTTTAAAAGCTAAAGACCAAGTCAAAAACCTTGGTGTTCTGACTGAATCAGATCTGACATTCAGCAGTCAGATCAAATCTATCACAAAAACAGCCTTCTACCACCTAAAGAACATCTCCAGAGTGAAAGGTTTAATGACTCAGAAAGATCAGGAGAAACTGGTCCATGCTTTTATCTCCA
The DNA here is from genome assembly GCF_900634775.1 of Gouania willdenowi. Lineage (NCBI taxonomy): Eukaryota > Metazoa > Chordata > Actinopteri > Blenniiformes > Gobiesocidae > Gouania > Gouania willdenowi. The sequence continues at coordinate 27,801,702 of NC_041046.1, read as the reverse complement.
GCAGACTGGACTATTGTAATGGTCTTCTGACAGGAATCCCCCAAAAGAGCATCAAACAGCTACAGTTGGTTCAGAACGCTGCAGCTTGAGTCTTAACCAGAACAGAGGTCAGAGCACATTACTCCAGTTTTAAAGTCTTTACACTGGCTCCCAGTCAGCCTCAGAATAGACTTTAAAGTTCTGCTGCTGGTGTATAAATCTGTGAATGGGTTTGGTCCAGAATACATCAGTGACATGTTAGTCAGGTATGAACCCAGCAGGTCTCTCAGATCTATGGACACAGGGCAGATAGTGGAGCCCAGAGCTCACAGTAAACATGGTGATGCTGAGTTTAGTTGTTATGCTGCAAATAAGTAGAACAAACTGCCAGCAGAGCTGAAGTCAGCGTTTAATGTGAACATTTTTAAATTAAAGTTAAAGGCACTCTTTTTCTCTACTGTGTATGATTGAGAGGGACATTTTTGGTCATGTTGTTGATGTCATGTGTTTGTTGATTTTAAATGTTTTTGCTGCTAATTTTAATGTTCTTTTTTTTTCTGTTGCAATTTTTGATTATGTAAAGCACATTGAGTTGCCTTATGTATAAAATGCACTATACAAATACATTAGCCTTGCCTAGCAATAGGTAATAGGTACAAATCAAGCTGCTTAGTGGTACTTGGTGTTTTGTGGGTCAAAATCAAGTAAAATATATATTTTTTTATATAATTTAATTGTGGCAGAGTAAAAGGGAAAGATGATGAACAAGAACATAAATTTGTCAAAAAACTAATTAAAGGTGCAGTCCACAATGTTGGAAAGCTAGCATGAATTGAGCCGCAGAGACCTAAGCTCCACCCCCTGCTGCCCCTCCCATCAGTGATCCATCCAAAGCCATGCCCCCACAACATTGAATGCACATCCATCCATCTCTTTTCTGACCTTCTTTGTTCTTTTTTCAGGGCCGCGCTGTTCCTGGTGCCTATCTCCAGCTTTCATTGAGCGTTAGGTGGGGGATAAACCCTGGACAGGGTGCCAGTCCATCACAGGGAAACACAGACAACCACTTACATGGACTCCTATGGGCAATTTAGAGACTCCAATCAACCTAACCGTCATGTTTTTGGATTGTGGGAGGAAGCTGGAGTACCTGGTGAAAACCAACACAAACACAGGAAGAACTTGCAAACTACACAGGAAGGATGCCACTGTCCGTCCCAGGGCTTGAACCCAGGACCTTCTTGATGTGAAGCAAGTGTGCTAACCACTACGCCTTGAATGCACATCTGTTATAAAATTAACCAATCCCCTCAAAGCAAAACAAATGTTGACCTTTCCAACAGAAAGACAGCAACCTCTGCATCATTTTCTGACCCTTCGGATCTTTATTGGTCTCCACTGTTCAAAAGTCTGTGGAGAAGCATACTTGGTATCGCTGGTAATGGTGTCACATGATGAGTGTGCAGGCAGAAGAAGGGAGAGACAGAGGGGGCATGGGTAGGACAAGACATGAAGGCATCAGATTGGTTCTTTCTATTCAGCATGGAAGGCAGGGATTGGTCAGATCAGATCGTTATTAGAATTTTTTTTTCTAATTACATGATGTATTGACTACTCTCATGATGTATTGACTACTCTAAAAAAAAAAGTGTTTCTGAACAGGATTGCAGACCCTACCTTTGAGAATTTTAACACAGTACATTGACTTTGCTACTATACACCTTTGTATGACACACCTTGTGCTATCTTCTGTATCTGCTTGTCCTGTAAAGGGTTGCAGGGGTTGCTGCCGGCGACAATCCGAGTTTACTTATAGCATAGTAATATGCTATTTTTCACCCATCTCCAATTGTTCTAAGAACCCCAACAACATAATATTTGAGATTCATTTTCCCAAACTCTTAAAAGTCACTTTCATGACAGGCTGTTTTGAGACCTTCATGCATATGCATGAGTGGGCATGTCTGTAGATGCAGACTTCATGCCTTGCTCTTCAGAATTAGAATCAGAATTCCTTTATTAATCCCCGGGGGAAATTGCTTTTGTTACAGCCACTTTATGAAATATTTTTAGGAGGCTATTGTGATTGCGAGTCTGACAAATGCTACTCCACGGTGTTTTTATTATTTCTTGTCATCCTCGCCTATTCGGACCACGGGAATAGTCCATTTAAGACGATCGTCCACTGTTTTGTCCAACCACTGCATCACATTGGGTCACAAACACGTTAGATCATGTCAAAAGCGATACGAGGCGATATAGCGGCTACTAAAAGTGGAACTGATTGTGAGCAATCACACTGTCCTTCGAATTATCTACTGGATTATCTATATACTCAACGTAAATATGTTATCTGTGGATAAAGAGACTAGTGCTTCAGGCAGCAGCTTGTAATCGTAGGCTCACTGGTTCTAATCTCTCCTGGTCCATCACTGTGGGCTGTTGATCAGTCCCTTATATTAACCCTAACTGCTTCCTGGGCGCTGCTCCGTTGCTGCACACTGCACCTCGGAGGGGGGGGGGAGTTAAATGCAGAGAACAAATTTGGTGTATGTAGCTTTACATATGTGACAAAGTATAATGTATATTATATATTAAACCACAGTGTTGGTTTTACCTGTGAGGTAGTTTGAGAGGGAGGAGCTCACATTCGTATAGGGTAGGAGGAGCCAGGATTGTCAGGAGGAGGAGTTTCGTTATGACATAACGTGAGAAAAATCCAACTTGACCGTTTGGAGCTGACTTTTTACAAAATGTAGAATTGCAAAGGAGGGAGGAAACAGAACATAATCAGATCATAATACCGCCCCTTTAAAGAAGCAAGGCAGAGAAACACTCACTTGGTCAATCACAGCACTAAGAGACAGACAAGCATTAGCAGAACTTAAAATGATACCAAATTGTTCTATAACATGTTTGGAAATCATTTAAGATGTCTAAAAACATTTATTGAGATTTTTTTCCCCTGAAATATAAAGCAAATATACCAAAAAGCAAGAACTGGTTACATATTTTAAGTCTTGAGAGTACTTTGGGCTGTATTCCAAAACACATTTTAATGTTATGCATAATTTATTGCTCAGTGTTGTACACCTACAACTTGGTAATGAGATTGTGGAGCCTCGGTTACCAAACATTGCTGTAGGGATGTTCTCAGTGCAAATGGCAACATGTCGTCCATGTTGGCTGCACACCAAGCTTGCACTGAAGGGAAAAAATAATGGGTATGAAAGAACAAATATCTGTAAGTATTTTTTTGTCAGTATGTGTTTGTTTCTGTTAGGTTGTGTGTACATGTGCATGAGCACAGTGTGTGTGTTGGTGCGTAAGATGGAGTGCGGTGTCTGAGTTTGGGCAGAAGGTGAATAACTACAGTGCTTACAGTGTAATCATGGTTCCTGTCAGCCCTGCTGCAGGAGAGGAGGGGGCGACCAGCAGACTGAGCTCCTCGGTGATAAAGTACAGGCACTGAGAAACGCTCCACACCTGGATATTTATTAACACAGGCCTGACAGTAATGAGGGCTGAACAGGTGGGCTGGGACACACATATCAGAGTGAGGAGCATCCGCCAGGAGGCAGTGGGGGAGAAGGCGAAGACGAGTGGGAGAAGTTTATCCTGCAGAAACACTACACTGTAGAGAGCTGGGGATGCACACCCACTCAGATCAACATGCATAATGGACTAAAAACAACACCAAGAAGCAATCGCTGGAAGTTTAAGATAGAGATGCTTTAACTTCAGCTTGTCCACCTTGTGAAACGCTGAGCATTTTGTTTAAATTTAGTCAGCAGATCTATGGATTTGGGATTGATGGGTGATGCTAATCTCATGAAACAAAGAAACACTTAGAGTGAGACTTCAGTTCTAATCTCTTTGTGAGTCTCTGGGCCAGTCCAACAATAGGCATAGCTTTGTTTAGTTAGTGTACTTTCACATGTTTTAATAAAAACACAACTTTGTTACTTTAAGTCATCGCAAGGCCCTTAGATGTGCTCTGTACTTAACTAGAAGATCTTATTTAAGCAAATAGGTGCAAAGAAAAGAATGAAGACGCATGAAAGCAAAGCAATGCAAAGGTCTGAATTAATCCTGGAGTACACTTGGTAAATGGACTTGATTTATATAGCGCTTTATACAGAAGCAGTCTCAAAGCGCTTTACAATATCAGCTCATTCACCCATTCAAGCTCACATTCACACACCAGTGGGACAAAGCTGCCGTGCAAGGCACTAGTCGACCACTGGGAGAAACTTCGGGTTCAGTGTCTTGCCCAAGAACACTTTGACATGCATAGACTGGGATCGAACCTCCAACCACCTGAGCCACGGTCACCCCACTTGAACAGTTTTCTGTGAAAGAGAAAACATTTCTACTGCAGTGATCCTAATAGTGTGAAAATGGTTGGATGGCCAATGCAGAAAGACATTTTGGAGACCTCATTAGGGTTAAAGACGGACTCACTGCTGGGCTAAGGGTAAGGGAGTAAGGTAAGCACAAGAAGAGCTTGTAGTGATTAAATCTAGATGTTGTGGTGTTGTTTGTGTGTCAGTGTTCACCTTGTGCCGCCTCTCAGTACCGCAGTTGTCCCATTAAGACCTTGAGTGAGGCTAATCAATGCTGTCACCTGATGCTGAACAGATGCCCAGAACAAAGAAGAGGAGGAGCCCAGTGTAGGCCCAAGGTGGAAGGAGAGAGATCTGCTGCCTGAGCTGATGCTGCCTGATGGCGCTTCCTTGTCAACTGTGCCTCACAGAGACTAATGGGTGGAGAAAAGGTAGAGTATGACTACGTCCAACATATCATGTCAAATCCACCTTAATAATTTGTCAGTGCCAGCTGTGACTGACACAAAGTGTTGGTAAGGCGGGTTCTCTTAGCGCATCTGAAATGGCACATGCTGAAATTCACTTAACTAAGCCCAGTCAACTCTGAGCCCAGTCTGCAGCACTGTGGCCAATGTGAATTTTTGGTGTGTGAATAAAGAGTGAAAGTTGTGCCTTACAGAGAGGACATTTGAAAATGATTAGGGGAGAAGAGACACATGAACACTTCCTTATTCTCTGTGGTTATCTCTCACTTTCACTGTCAGCCACCTACCTTCTGTCTTCTCCCATCGCTCTCACTCCAACACTCTCCACTTTCTATGTCAGCCATGGACAGAAAATGAGGAACTCAACCAGGACTGCAGTCAGACTTTCAAACCAGAGCAGTGACTATCAACTCGTCTCCACAACCTTCCTGTTGAGTCTGCAGGGAGTTTTACACTCATATCCTATGCACTCCTTACACTTCGAACAGATGACCTTGATCTTATCAGGACAGGGTAAGATCTGACCAAAATTGATCTGAAACAGCAAAAGTTTGAAAATAGATCAAATAAAAAGTGAAGTCTCCTCTCTCTGATCTCTCTTTAGCTAATATTTTCAGATTAATTTTCTTGTTATTTTGATAGCAGGGGATGTTCTGGAGATCCTATAATCTTAAAGACATGCTTTCTACACAGATTTGCATGAATTCACATGTTCGGCTTTAGACATCAGGAACGTAAAGTTTCTCATTTGTGCACCGGGTTTATTCATAGTCCCCTAGTCAAACCAGTCAAATCAGCATACAATAGGTTTTTATTAGCCTATCCCCCATACGGCTGTGCAAGGAAGACAGATCTCTGATCTGAGCAGAACAAGCAGTTTCTTTTAAAGATCCTTTGTTTAGGGCTAATCTTGTAAATGCCCATAAATGCTTCTGGACACCCCAGATGGAAGGAATTAGTAGTAGTAGACACTACAGCGAGGCCTTAAGCCAGTGATATACCTCTGAGATTAATTAGTTTCCAACTTTAGATATTATTATTCATTCTAAGCTTGCTAGAGAAACAGGGGTGTCTTCAACTCTGTTAGACAGTTTTGTGGCGTATACAAGGCAGGGAGCTGAGGTGCTTAAACCAGGCACTGTCCTCCATAATGCATGTTGGCCTTATTCATAAACTAGCAGCACTTTGAAAATCTACAGCCATGAATGACACAGACCTAATCTTTATTTCAGATTTGACTGTAACTGTACAGAGGGAGGTCCTATTTGTGCTATGATGTGGATGTGGGTAAATGTTTGTTTTTAGAAATAAGTTGTCAACAACAGCCTTGGATTTACCCAGAAATTAACTGTAGCTATTAGGAGCCAGCTGGTCTGCCTGGGTGGCTCACACTTTTAATGATTTTATTCCATGCAGTCTTCCTTAGCTTTATCGGTTAGCACTGGCTAGTGGTTTACAAGCCTGTGTGCAACAATCTTTTTGTTTGGTTATGGTCAACTTCTAAATTAGCATGTGTTTGGAGAAAAAAAGCCAAACATTTAGAGGACTGACATGGAAAACTACCAGAAACAAGATGTAGAAAATCCAGTCGGGAGTATTGTTTATTAGTAAAATATTTATTTTAAATATAGTGGTAATCATATTTCTTTAATTATGGAAACATCAGGTAATAGAAACTGGAGAGGAGATAAATTTAACTTTTAGTCATCAAAGATAATAGCCTTTTTATAAACATCAATTGTAAGCAGATATGCATTCAGTGGAAATTGGAACATTGACTTTAATGGAAACCTCAGCAAAAATGGAGCAGTTACGAATCCGGTGGAAATTGGGGGTCCGCTTGTTCCATCAAGATAAATCAAAAATGGTACCAAAGTGAACTGATGTCGAAAGAAGAGAACCGAGCAGATGAAGAGATACACTGACAAGTGTGGTTGGTGATTGGTTGCTTGCATTGCTACACTCTACTCTTTTGGATTAAAAATATAGTGAAAAAATTTAATTTGTCATTACATAAAGGATTTTTATCAAACTGTGATGTTCAAGTGGGAAATATTTCCTCTTCATACTTTGATTATGGGCGACCGTGGCTCAGGTGGTAGTGGGTCGTCTTCTGATCGAGAGGTTGGGGGTTCGATCCCAGTACCTGACTATGTGTCGAAGTGTCCTTGGGCAAGACACTGAACCCTAAGTTGCTCCCAGTGGTCGACTAGCGCCTTGCATGGCAGTCCTGTCCCACTGGTGTGTGAATGTGAGAGTGATTGGGTGAATGAGCTGATATGTAAAGCGCTTTGAGACTGCTTCAGTGTGGTGATAAAGCGCTATATAAATCAAGTCCATTTACCATACTTAAAAGTTCAACTATTATGAAATTATTACATTATTGCCTCTTATCAATAAAGCTCTATGCAGCAAGAATACATGTATCTTAAAAGAACAAAAGCCTTTCATGGCTTCACTTCATTATCAATAGTCAGTGCAGGAGAATCCCTAATTTAGACGATCTTATTAGAAAAAGTGTGTTTGATGTTTGTCAAAGTGGTGTCTTTCTATGTTAATAATGAAAACGCTGTGTCAAATGACAGCTTACATTAGGCACTTTAGATGCTTCTTCACACTCCTAAATAGAAGCAGAGTCATATGATCCATTAGTGCAGCATCAGATCAAACTTTAAAACCTTCTTGGACAAGTCATCTCCTGTTAGGCAACATCTGAGGTGGGCAGGTGGTTATTGCACATTAAGTGCTTTTAGACATAAGAGCCTCGTATGTGGTGAGAGACGCATTAGGAGACTGTCTGTAGAAGACACACGCTTTCTTTCATGAATGCCTCTTGTATTGATTTCTATTGGCTTTTCATTTAAGGCACTTTGACTTGAGGCTGAAATGAAAGTGGGATAAAGGCTGACTGCATATTCCGCTGTTAATGCTACACTCGTGTTTAATTAAAAATTCATGAGTTCACAGCTGTAGATAGGCCATTTGGTTTAACTTTTGATTGTTGTTAAATAGTGGTGTCAGTAAAAAAATAAATGAAAAAATAAAAATCATTACACAAGGTGCGGTTGTTTGTATCGATCAGCAAGCAACCTCATGTATCGGTTGGCCATGGAGCGTGGACAGGACAGAGTGGGGACAATTAATCCCTGGAAGGCTCTGACTGACGAACCAAGTAGAAACAGCTGGTTGCTGAATGCATGACCTTGCTGAGCAGCCTTGAAAAGCCCAGGTGAACACTCTGCTGCTTGGTAACTTTCCCCTGATTGTGTGTGCTAAGTGAAATTGCTGGTTTGGGCAGTGGAGATGTTAGGCTGCAGGTTGATGGCATGCGGAGGGAGAAAGAGTCTGTGGAGCAGGATGATCTCACCTGGTGTCAAGCTCATTAACCTCAGCAAAAGAGATGTTGGAATGAAACACAAGATATGCACAGCACTGGGTCACATCCTGAAGTGCTGCTGCTTGTAAAACCTGAACCCTCACCAACTGACACAGCAGCATCCGTATTTCATATATTAAAGGTCTTTCTCTCTGAAGTGGTGGGATAGTGTCTGTGAGGAGAATGGGGAATTGTGTGTGATACTCTAAGTAGATTTAAATATGCAGATGCAGAGGTGGCTCAAGCAGGGCTGATGTGAAGGATGAGCTCGCTGCATGTCTTATGATGGCAGTGAATGAATGTCATCAGACTGGAACTATATACCACGTTGCCACACACCTTCATCTATAATACTTCTTATGCAGTCTCTCCCCAACCTGACCTGTTCAAATAAAGCTTTTGTCCCAAGAAGACACAATCAGAATGATGAGTAAACACATACACTGTCTATCTTACTTATTAATCTGAGCACCCAGCTGTGAGGAGGGCTTTGCGAGCATATCAGCTCGGGTCCATACAGTATACCTCCGCTGTTGCGGCTCATGTTTAGATTTCATTGACTTCTCGGGATTGTTTCAAAGCAATGCAAATTAGAGCTCACTGGTGAATGGATTGTGTGAATAACTGACAGAATATTTGTGGAATGAAAGAAAGGTTTATCTGAAAAGCTAAGAAGTCAAATTCTCGGGGAAAATCAGGACAACACTTTCCAAGCAGAACATAGCACGGCCTAAAAAGAATAACTGAGCTCGGGAAGATTCAGAGAGTTGTGTTTAAATTATATTTGAAGTTTGTAATTTACTTTGCATAACTCTATGATGGACTGACACCCTGTCCAGGGCAGGGTTGGGATCAATTATTTTTTTCAATTACCTATCTTCAATTACAATTTGATTACATTGACAATCATTTTTTTCCAATTACAACTAAATTAAAATTATGTTTTCATCCTCAGAAAGTCCATTACAATTACAGTACATTCTCAATTACTATAGTTCAGTTACAATAATCACATTTAATAAATAACGTAATAAAATGAACCTTCCACTTGCGTTAGCTTTCTGTTAGCATCTCTTGTGATAACAGGTCCTAAATGAGCTGTAATATACACTAAAAACAAATATCTATCATCTAAATTCTTTCCTATCTATTGGTTACCTTGTTTGGTTTCCTAATCAATGAAAAAATATAGGTTTTAATATTTTGAGCCTTTTTTGTGTCCGTATACCACTTGTTTTAATTTTTTTAAATGGTAAAATGTGGGAAAGCTTGAAATGAAACTTATTTCAATAATTGTTAACTACTTATGTGTAGAACTGTAGACTTAACATGGTTCCCCAGTTTTGTGTTATAATTGACAATTTTTAAAGCATTTTCATGCCAATCACAATTAAAAATTAAATTATCTAAACTCAATTACAATTCAATTGCAATTATGACAGCAACAGATTGTTTGAAATTACAAATATAATTATGCCATAATTGTAATTAATTATAATTTACACATTTAATTCAATCCAATTCAACTTTATTCATATAGCGCAAATTACAACAAAGTTATCTCAAAGCGCTTAACAAAATATAGTGTCCATAGCAATTATAATTGTCCCCCAACCGTGTACAGGCACCAGCAGACCCCCACCACCCTGAAAAGGAGCAAGCTGGTCAGAAGACGAGTAGTTTGAATAGTTTTAATCAGATGATTTAGGGAAAAGTTACAAATGAGAGAGATAATGTGAATTACTGACATTTTCAAGACATTGAACCCAACACTCCCTGTAGTCGCTCTGTGCACTCATAATGCCACATATTGTAAAAGGGAAAACCTTTCTTGATCTGAATTACCCCTATCTGAATATTTGATGATTTGAACAGTTTAACCAGCTTTCGTTTTAACGAATAATTCTGACGTTATATTTCGTATTTTATTTTGAAAATTGCCCTGGTCAGATGAAGTGTGTATCACCACAGGTGCTTTTTTTTTTTTTTTTTTTTTTTACCTATCGTTAATATCGAAATGAAAATGCACGAAATCTTTCCAAGGTTATCACACAAGCAAGTGTGAAACAGGAAAGGTCTGCAGCTCTGCAGGTGAATATTCTTGACATTTCACTGGGGGTTGTATTACGGTGCAGGGTGACACTGGCCATGGAAATAGAAGTTGGTTGAAGCATGAAATTCATTGTCAAAGCGTTTTCTTCTCTGAAAATGGAAAAATACAAGAAGAAAATACTTCTTACTAGAATTAATCTTGTAAATTTAATAGCATATTTGATAAAGTTCACATTAAATGCTGTAGATCTGTATTTTTTATTTATTACAACTACCGTACTTTGTCATATTACAATCCATCATCTCATTTTAGATGTTTCAATTCACTGGGAATTTCAATGTATTAATAGAAAATATCAGAAATCCTATTACTCTTTTGAATACCAGGGTGAAATACATAAATTGCACAGATGTAGTGGAAAGTGAGGGACGATGAGAAAGCTTTTAATGAAGGACTCTGATTAGCATTTGTTAAAACTCAGTGAAGTTCTTACATGCTAAAGGTCAGGCTGCTGTTCTGACATGGGGAGATGAAAACATTCCACTTGTTGGGGGGAATGTCATGATTTGAATTAAGATTGTCAGATTGGATGTAAGCTCGTATCACAGTGCAGGCGTCATGTATGACCTTTTCAAGAAATTGTCATTTTCCGCCCCTGTGATGCCACCATGGCTCAGTGGGGGAGAGGCCCTTCTTCTCTCGCCATGTAATTTGTCCTGGGTGTTACCATTCACACTGCAATACTCCCAGCCACTCACCCAAATGCCTATGTATCTACAGACCAGCAGGCTGCGACTACAGAATAACAAGAATGCAGCCACGCGGGTTCTACTCACGCTCTGTGTAAAGCTGGAAAGGCCTCCGCTGTTTGCTGCTTTCGGCCCAAGCAACAAACACTTACACTCCTCCTTCTCTGGCACAACCACTGATCTAAAGCAAATATGATCGCAGCTAACGATATTAAATACACTCTCAAAAACAGTTTTACAAGTGAGCAGCCATGCATTGAGTCAGACTGCTCAAAGTTGTACTTTTTTTTTTTCCCCCCTCAAACAATGCTTTAGTGCTGTTGGCAAAGAACACTTTCTTCACTTTTTCTTCTTTTTGATTTCCCCTCCACATTTCTAGTAATAGATGTGTTTAATAGGTGGCGATAATTACTATTCAATATCCAACACTTTAGCAAACACATCAAGAACAAGTGACATCAACGCACGCAGTAATAAATCGGATACATTACTTCTTTCATACAAATGACCGGATTAGTTTTTGTAGACAAATGTAAATAGATGTAATTAGTGTTTTGCAAATGGAAGTGTACATACAAACAAATTTCATTTCATAAAGCCTTTCAATTTCCTCTTTTGCTTGAGCATATGGACATAGCTGCTATTCTATACATAACATGCTTCATAATCACTGTCGTTATATTAATTATTTAATAAAATATTATTTTAGGATTACCACAATTAGAGTTATTTGTCTCCTGAACACATCCCAAATATTTGACTCTCGCCGGCTTCCTATCCACTTTTTTTCCCAGTCTCGCTGATGAAAAGTCTTTGTTCATTTTGCACAATAACCTAATCAAGAAATAAGTCATGGATAAGGAAACTTGAAGATTAGTTGATATGAGTAAGGTGCTGTGTTCTTCAAAGACCGCAAAGAAATATTTCTGACATTTTGTAAACTTAATGGTTCAAATAGTAATTGGGCAAATTAAAAAAAAAAATGACATGACATTCTTAGCAGATGAGTAATACACAATTATTGTGCATCTCTGAGAGTCTTAGTATTTGCTTGACACTCAGATTATTACATGTGTGTGTATGTGCACAGTGTAAATTCTGTCAGGTTTGAGTCTAAAGACAACTTTTGACATAGATATATATATACTTATCCTAAAACAAGCTCTGTGACCCAACACACTTTTCCTACCACAATTTGGGAGATGGCACATGTAACCAATGGTATCTGACTTTGTTTTGCACCTTCAAAGACAGTCATGCAGCTAGCTATAGCACTATAGTTTATTCCAGAGGTTTTCAAACTCTTCAGTCCGCAACCCACAAAATAAAGGGGCCAGAGACCGGGGACCCCCACTGTACCTGAAGGTAGTTGAACGCTGACATGAACATTGAATAACAGTCATGTGGAGACAGGGCGATCTATAAGGGGGAATAAAGGAGCCCATCTCCCAGCCAATAGCCAAAAATGGGCTCAAACTGTTCAAAAAATATACTTAGCTCCTTGAAGGCATCTGGAAACCCCTCCCAGTGTCTTGCGACCCTAAATGGGGTCCTGACCCCAAGGTTGAGCACCCTGGTTTCTGCAGCAGCACTGCCATTTCTCTGCTAATTGTTTGCTCTATGCTCATCATCTGTTTATGAGCAGTGATTGGTAAGCAGCGACTGGTCATTCCAGTGTCACTCGCCTGTGTTCCTGTAATTAAAAGCTGTCAACCAGAACCCCATCCCTCGCTGCCACTTAAACCTTTCATCAGATGGCAAGGCTGAGATAAAGTGTTTTGTAGCATGAAGGAGTCGCACATGATGTGTTTTGGAAGTTTTGGTAAAACTTCAAATTATCATGTGAAAGATTTTCTTGAACAAACAATTGAACAACATTTTTAGATCAACTAAATCATTGCAGTTTTTGTCCTTACCTGTTATTGCTAATTAAAATATGCAATGCATTTGTTATGTTTTCATACCAACACTATAACACTATAGCTTTATGGTAGGGTACCGTTTTTCCATAAATGCAGAGCTACTTTGTGGTGTGTGTGTGTGTGGGAGTCGAGAAAGCGATTCATAGTGGTACTTGATATTTTTAATGATGTTGAACATTTGTTGGAGGCTGTAAGTACCGGAGGGTCCTCCACTGTTGAGCTTCGACCAGGCTGGCCTTCAGAAACGTGGTCTACAGAAGTCTTTGGAAATTAATTACAGACAAATCCTTTCTCGCTGCTGAAGTGTGGCATTTAAGGCGTCGTCCTTGATGCTCATATAACTCCACCTTTCAGAGTCAACCCCTCTGCTTCTACCGGCTGGATAATACAGCCTAATCCACATTAGCAATCACTCCAGTCCCTGTTGTGTAGTGACAGTCCTTCCTAATTGCCAGGCATTATTAGGTACTTTACTTGTAAATTTGAAGAGGAGGAACATCATTCTGCTGCATCCAAGCAGCAAATGATCCAATTTGCTTAATTTCCAACAAATAGTTGGAAGTATCACATTATTCTTCACACTGCTTCTCCTATTGTTTGCAGTGGAAAAGGGGTAGCACACATTCAGCGATTGATCATTCACATTTCAAAAGTGTTAAGATTAAAAGTTGTGCTTATTTGAGAGGAATCAGAGCTGAAACAGTCAAAGAGAAGAGATATAGTAACGAGAACAAAGCCGCAGTTTTACTAGATTTTTCGGGCCTATTTCAAAAGCTTCAGTTTCAACAAAATCAGCTCGTAATCTAATGGTCCTTTGCTATTGTTTCACATTTGACTTTCCAAAGAAGCAGCAGATGAGTACCTTTGATCGAATACAAAGCCATTTTCAGAATCTGCTGAATTCGATTGAGTGCATATGATAGTTAGTGCATGTTCATCATTCCACAAATTGGATAAAGTCAATTTACATGCTACAGATTTATAACAGTTATTCCAATTTACAAATTAAATTTACTTTCTATACATTAGTTATCCTGTGCATTATTGGTACCTAACCCAACTCACGCTGGGTCAAAGGTGATGTACACCCTGGTTAAGATCCCAGTCTGTTTTAGAGCATCACGTTCACACACCTGTTTAATAAACTAATATACACATTTTCTCTGTTGGTGATCTCAGCATCCAGAAAACAAGCCAAAGAGGAGAACATGCAGACTCTACACATAAAGGACAAAATAATCTATTCTCCCCCACCCTTTCTATTTCCTACCTTCAGTGTCTCCTCCCTGCTCCCTTTCCCCCCCTCCCCCTCCACCTAGGTGTAACACTGCTCTCCCTTTTTATATATATATAAAAAAGAAAAGGACATGAGTCTTCAACCCAGTGCCTTCTTGCTGTGAGGCTAAAGTTCTAACCATTATACTTCCATAGACATCTAAATATTTAATTTCCATAATCTAAAAACTCAATGTGGACCTGAGGGAAAGAGGCAGGAAAAACAGCCACTTCATCTGTAATCCAATCATTTTTGGTGTCATTAATTTCAGCATCTCTGTCACACTTCATGGCTTCCTCTTTCAGATTTAATAAAGCTTTTTTTTTTCTCCTAAAGTTAGCTCTCTGTTGTCTCACTTTAACTTTTAAAGAGATTTACATATGAGTCGTTGACTACTGATCTTTTTTTCCCAATTTGTATTAAAGGACACATATGCACGCCAATCTGACTCATCTCCCTGTCTGCCTGTCAGTCAGCCAGACCGCTGTCCCTGGACTTCATATGGAGAAAGATGAAGAAGAGTTGATGTGGCCCAAGGCGTGCCACTACACACCATCAGGGAACAAGGCAGCCATGACAGCCTGATGACACTTGCTTTTGTGTACCATATCATTTTACCAATCATCTGCATTTCATTTATGTGAGACTAGGCACTCCAATGCAAAGTGTCAGGCCTGTTGGCCTAGTTAGGTTTAGAGTGAAGTTGGCTGACTACAAAGTGAGGTGATGAAACCCTCCTGTCCATGGCCTGCTGACAAGCCTGCCACTCTAAATGAAAGTGGAAAGGCAGCCTTATTACAGTACATTTCACACACCAAATGGAGAAACAAATGTGACTTGATATCCCAGGATGCCCTTTGTTGTTGTTATTACTGCTCTTGCTATTGTCAATAATGGTGATGGTAATGCCGGGTGTTTTGTTGCAGTGCTCTCTTTTGTTGTGTTTTGTGTGGTTCTGCCCTAACAGGGTTTGTTGGGAGTTAAAGCTGCTGCAGCAGGGAAGAGACAATTCTTCACTATGAGGGCTGCGCTTTGTTATTGTGATTCTCTCCTTTGAATTTAAAACCTAACATGAAAACACAGGATCTTGGGCACATCTGTCTTCAACAGAGTGGTAAACAAGAAAAGCTGTGAACTGAGTGTGAATCCTGGGCTTGAACACAGTTTTTGTTCCGTCTGAATTTTACACAAGCTGCCATGACTACCAAATTCGGTGTGCCCTCCAAATGTGTTGGTCTACAGCCAGCCCCAATGGATGCTTTGACTTGTATAATTCATAAATCAATGACTGCACCTGGCTTTTTTAATTTTTTTTAATATAAATATCGATAAATAAAATGGCACAGTGTCACGTACAAACTCATTGGCCTAAAATATGGTGCTCATCTACTTCCTTAGCAACACAAAAACGCTATAATTACTGAACTTGAAATACAACCAATGTGTATGGTGAGGGAATATTTTAACCAATACAAATGAACTGTACACAGTTGTGCCAAAGCACAGATTAGCAATTAGGCTCATTTCCACTTTTTTGTTGGCATTACTGTCACTTTTCCACAGAGACAAGAACACTGCAAGACAAACATTTAAAAGCTCCACATTAGAAACAACAACAACAATAGTCAGGAAGCTCCGTTTGAAGCAAGTCTAAACACTGAAATGAATAAACAAATACAATAAAATGTGCTCTTATTTTGCTACGTGGATGGAGTTAAGTTGTTGTCAAATGGTATTTAAAAGCAGCAGAGCAGGTCTTGCGGGAGGTTGAAATGTTGATTCTAATGAATGCCATAATGAATGCTTAGACCTTGGCTTGGATAGGGGGCTCTGTGCCAGCATGGTTTTAAAGGAGAGCAGTCACTGCTGCAGCCCTGGGCGCTTGGCACGCTGAGTTCTCTACAATCTCCCAGCACACACAGAAATGGCAGCAAGGACCTAGAGATAACCACCCGTGAAATCTCTCATCACATGTCTTTGATTACTTGTCCACTATTTCCAGTTTTTAAACCTTGAACTTCAAACAGACAAACAATTCTCACAAGGCTACGTTTTATGGAAGATGGCCGACTACTAATTGTTCTGTTGTTGACTTGTTCCGTGACTCAACGCACTTTAGCTTTCCTTCCGACAATTTTCAAATCCGTTTCGCAATTTTTCTCAAACTTGGTTAATCAATGTTAATTTTCTAAATGTGTATTATTTCTCAAAAATTAAAACACAACAGGATGTGTATAGTGTCTGTGTGTCTGCTGGGGGTGAAGACTGAAGCACTTTATTAAAATGATGAGAGCAAGTTCATTTTGAATCATGCAGTGCCTGTCATTGGCTTCTCGAATTGCAGGGCTGATGAAATTGCTCTTGCGGTTATTTAAAAGCAGTTGTAATCCATCTGAAAATGCTGTGATATAATCCATTTAATTTCTTATTCCTTGCAGCAATAACATTGAGTAACAAAAATCTATCAAAGCAATGTAGCCTGGTGATTTAGTAATTATCTTTATTTTACATTACCGCAATTCAGCCTGGATTAATTGGAGTCTTATCTGTAGGGAGCGGCAGGTCACTTACCTCAATACGCCACAATGTGTTTTCAATCTTAATCATCAACCTCCACCAACTCAATTGTGACCCACTGTGCCAGGAAATGATTTGTTTTGTGGTGCATAAAATAGCTGCGTATGAGCAAAGTACACAGAAACCAAAGTCAATACAGAGGTTTTTTTTCCCTCCTTTTTATCCAAAATAAAACACAGACGTGCACACTTCACTGCAGATACTGCAATGACCTCATTAAGGTGAGGTTAGTGTTGAAAAAGCTGTGTCTATGGGAGGTACAGCATGGTGTCATGTCGTGATTCCTACTTGCGAGAGCTCACAAAATATCCAGTATTGATCAGCTGTTTAAGTTGAGTTAATGTATGAGCGATGCTCGATGTATTCCCTAATGGTTAAGCTGCCTGTAGGCAGTGCACCGGTAATAAGGCCTCGGACAGCCACATAACTCAGCCTGTCTCCAAGACCACTCTCTTTTTCCTCTACCTGGACTATCTGACATCTGATATTAGTGAAATCCCCGGCTCTCAGGAAAGAGTACGAAGAGAAATGAGGAAGAGGAGAAGAATCCTTGCACGGCCCATAAAAAAAAAATGGCGACGGAGGAAGACGTAATTAGAGTTTTATTCACCATGAAGGCACCAAAGTGGTTTTATTCATTACTTTTGATTATTGCCGTCGTGTCGAGAGTACAAATTAACTCAGCAAAATGGTGCTTAACATTTTTCTAGCATCACTTTTTTCTTTGCTTCTTATACCCAATATAGTATGATTATCTTTACTTGGTTATCCTGGTGTTTAGGTCGGCAAGGGGAATTAGTTGGAGATACTTAGAAGGTCCTGAAATAAACCCAGAGTCTAAAATGACCACGAATCTTATTGTTTAGTGGCACCAATGTTAATCTACCTTCATAGAGACTTGCTAGTGGATGAATGCATTTCAAAATGTGTTTTTGCCTCATTGATTAATGAATTTGACATCATTTACTCTAAAAAGAAAGGAAAAAGGTTGAAATTACTGCTTGAAAATGTGTTTTCATCTTGTTGACATTTACGCGTATTGCATTGTGGGATGTGGAGTCCTTTAAACTGATGCATAGAAGTGTTGAAGTCTTTTGACTTTATTCTATATTATCGTGATTTCTTGTGTTTTTCGCCAGACAAGGAGGATAGTGACAACATTTGTTTTATATGATATTAGATTGAAGTAAAAACACTAGCACCCGTCTCCTCTACTCCAAATCCCACAATATAATGTGCAAAAACATCAACAAAGGCAGTGTTTACGATGGAGATGAAAAAAAACTTTATAGAGGCAATGAAAGAGGAATTATCATAGGTATCATAGCTTTAAACCATCTGTAGCGCCCTCTAGCCTTACCAACCCGATAAGAACTATGATCAAGAACACTACGTTTGGGAATGGATACCTTTAATCTTCTGATGGACTCACAAAGACAGAGTAGACGTGAAGTTGAACAGTCACAACTTTCATTGCCCCAGCACAAACTGTGTGGCAACGCATATGGATGTAACAAAAATTACCAAAACTCTGAAATAAAATAAAGTTCAAATAAAAGTGTCCTTCGTGAAACCCTCCTTAAAAAGGAGGTGCAAGTTGGTTTCCCTTACAGTAGGTTCACTTCTCCTTTAAAGCTGATATCGGGAGTTTCTAAGAAATGTCTCGATGTCCCGCCTGAAACAGCCTTACTCCCTCCTTACTGCCTCTGCCAATCTACCAGAAGCCACACCTTTACTTTTCTGCATGTGCATCGGGTCGCATTGATATAGGTCTATGGGTCAGGTAAGAGCCAAAGTCATATTTACCCATTTACTGTTGTGAAGCACGGCCTTGTTTCCGTGCACAGTTCCGCATTCACTTTGATTGAGAGTATCCGCTACAGCAAGTCGAAGCCTATTGGCTGGGAGATTATGGCACTTGTTTCCATTTGTATAGGGGTCTATAGGACGAAGGCGTGACTTACATACATACAGTACATGTATATGAATCACCACCGGCAGTAGACCATAATAAAAGACTTGTTAGGTATTTTTTCACATTTCAAAAGAATGATACATAAACATAGATTTCTCAGAAACTCTGGATATCAGCTTTAAGGGAAAAGAGATGATGTTGTTCTTTGTCTTGTTGGGTGCACCCTGTTTCTAACACTACCCGTACCCTCAAACATTTTCCTGGTTATACTGTATATTTGTCAGGGTCTGTGAGGTAAAACTCAATCAGACTCTGAAGGTGGACATGGGATTTTTCCTGAGAAGGATTTGAATCTGGTTTTGCGATGATAGTGAGAAGGCCGGTTACTATTCTTAATTACATGCCCCACCATTACTTTCTGAAACTCTGGAGTGGTGAGGTGTTCAGAAGGTAAGAACAGGGTTCAGATTCAGATTGAGAAAACTTTATTTGTCCCAGAGGGGCAATTCAGTTTCAGTTACATCCCGACCAAAAAACATGAAAGACAATAACATATCACATCGGGGACAAGTAAGGGAGTATTGGGGAGCAGCCACAAGAGCAGCGCTCTGTTTTATAGATGAGAGATATGAAACAATGGGTAAGAAGAAGAGGTAAAAAAGGCAAAAAACCAAACTGGGCCCTTGTAGAAAGAGGCGGAGTTTAGGATCATGAAAAAACTTTTCAGCAAACATTGCGACAAAAACCAACAAACAACATTCAAACAAATATCTGATGTAAATACAGTAAAATGACTGTTTTTTTTTTTTAAGTTCAATTATTAAGGCAAAAAATACATTTTCAGTTGCACTTTTAAAAAGCAAAAGAACTATTATGCAGTTTTGAATTGTTTACCATAGAACCAGAATTTAAATTAATAGGTTTCTTTTTCATTTGTATTATTCCTTTATTTATTTCATTCAAGATTTATTTTCAGTTAAATTGCATCATTTTGAATAGTTTATCAAGGGATTCTTTTGACAATGAAAAATAAAAGGAAAATAGTATAGTATTTTCCCCAAAAAAATAAAGGAATATTTTTCAGTCATTTGTCAACATTCCCATTTTGTAAAATAAATCATGAGAAAATCGTATCGTGAACCCAGTATCGTGAATCGAATCGTATCGGGAGTTGAGTGAATCGTTACATCCCTAGCTGTTACCATAGAGGCTAACTCTAATAGCAATCTTTTTTAGGACATTTTACCCAAAATGCAGCGATACAATCCGTGCCACAGTAGTGGTAATCATCAGGCAACAGTGCCATAACTCCGATTGGTTTTAAGGAAAGTATCTAAACAAGATATTGTGTGGTCAACTAACTTCAACAAGCTACTGTAACATGGATTATTAGCCTATTAGCAATATAGGCTAGGCCTTGCTTACCGGAGTTCACAACGAGAGGACCAACAAGACACACGCAGAGCTTCGCGTTCACTTTCACAACAAGAATCAGTTCCTGATAAACAAACAACTGTAGCGCGGTGCTCCTGGTAACAGTGACATATTCTTACCAGTGGAAATGATTTTGACAATATATTGCCCGCTAATAAAGTCTGCAATGTGTATACAGCTCTGAGCAAAGATATATAGAAGGTGAGATGTGCCGCTCCGTCCACAGCTTGAAAAAGACGATGACGTAACCGACAATTGTCGACAAAAACATTTGTCGGTGACTAATTCTGTTATCGATTTTTGTCGACAGTGTCGACTAAACGTTGCACCCTTACTACGGTGTAGGGATCCACGCCGACACAGAGGGTTACTACATGTATCTATGGTGTCAACGTGGTTCAGAAACAAAAATGGCCTTTAAGAGGGAACTTTTCATTGTATTCACTTTGTGGTTCGTCTCAACCTCTGCTTAGTGCTTAAATATGTTGAAATGCTGTACTTCCACAGAGCAGACACATTGGCCCGTATCAAGACAATCGCACACTGTCATCACAACATTGTTTCAACCAACAATTTTCAGTGCATCTCTAGTAAATTCTTCTTCTCAATGAGCCAACATCAAAGGGTCAAACAGAAGGCTTGGCCGCCACTAGTCCCAATACGGTAACTGATGTTTACTGTAATTGTAAGAAAACATGTTCAATATATACAAACATGTTCAATATATACAAATACACTCGATATAAAAATATAAAAAATATTTTTGTTTGCCTTATTTGCACAAACATTTTGTTCAATACAACAAATGTTTTTACTAATTAGTCTAGGTCAATCAACTAAAATTCATGTGATGTTTCCTCAAAACAACAGTAGAAACACTTTTTATTCCCTATAAGTGACTTATACCACACATTTGGAAGCACTCTCTTCTGATAAAACACTATGCTAGAGAAATAAATACATCACAGTCTGCACATAGGAAAATCTTTATTCTTTGATTTGAATTTACCTTGCCTTTAGGTATGAGTGCATTGATGTAATTGCAAAACATGCACAGCAGGCTGAAACAGAAACATGTAAACCCGTGGCTGTGGTGGGACTTCATGATGGCAGTTTCATGTATTTTGATCATACCCTCCGAACTCCCAGGAAGGCCCTCACATGTTCTGCAGCATAAGTGCTTCGTCTGATACCCTCAGAGGACATTTTGGTCTGCCTCTATGAGTCTAATTTTCAGATATCTGCATGAATTGGGAGGGCCTGGGGCCAACCATCTCATGTCTTTTTAAGGGAGGGGGTGGGTTGTTGCGTTAGTAGGCCCTTTCGGGACAGAAGCAGCATTTCAGATAAGATCGGCAGCGGGAAGTGGTGAGCAGGGCCGTTTGTTCTCGTTGGCCATCTCTCATGTTGCACCACTGATTGGGAGGAAAGCTAAAATTGCTTTCACCGGGGCTCACTCCAGCAGTAGGCAATGATAACTAACAATGCCCCCGGGACCTAGTTAAAGCTGCATCACACGCGCTGGAAAACCACTTTAATGTGGCAGCATTAGGAAGCTGTCAGTTGGCTTGGTGAGGAAAACAGATTCCTATTCATCGTGGGTTTTGAAAACATTTGTTATCCTCACTTCAGAAATGCATATAATCAAGAAGACATTTATAATTTCATTTCTTGCAGCTTGTTATGAATTTAAAAATGGTCCAAAGATCATAAAAGTGAAGAGAATCCTTTTTCCCTTTTCTCTGCCTCCCTCACCCTGTCGTGGGGATTGTTAACTTCTTGTCATTAGTCGGAAATGCAGCAGGTTGAGAGTCTCTCTTGTTTTACAAGGAATATCATTTAGGTACTGCTCAGTGCATAGATTTAGCTGTCTCTTAAATATAGAACTGGATGCACAATTATTCCAATACCAAATAACTATTTATTATATTGGTTAATATTAGCATTTTTAAATGAACTTTCACTGTGCTGTAATTTATGTTAAGATAAAAACACGGTTTGCTGATTATCAAATATTTAAAAATATTGCTTTGCATAACATTGCTGGATAATAGCTGCTTTGTTTTGCATAGAGGTGTAAAGAAGTTCAAAAATCTGCCAAAGCTACAAACTCATTCCCTTAATTTGCAATGCAGGCAATGTTTCATCGTCCTAGATAGAAATGCACAATAGCAGCAATTAACTTGTTTGTTTACTGTTGTTTTTTGGCCCTTACTATACAGAATTATGTTTATACAAATCTACCAAGCACAGTATTGTTGGCATATATATATTTTTTATTTTCTATTATTAATTGCAGACACCATGCTTATTTAACATATGGTCAACTGTATCAGAGTAAAGGGAATTTTTCTGTGTATTTAATATCATTTGATCTTTCTCTTCGTGTTTTAGATTCAAGGAATTTTGAGAGTACGCATGATGCTTTTGATTCTATTTACTGGTCTGATCAAAGTAAAGGAAACCCAAACTTTTTAATTCATTTTGGATTTAAGATTAATGTTGGCATTTTACTATTTTACTAGAACAAAAAAATGTTTTAACAAGAGCTTTTAGAGAGCACAAGCCTCTGCAAAGTAAAAAATGTAAAATATCGGCAGTTATCTAGAACAGTGTTTTTGATCATTCCCACTTTAAAGGCTTAGAAGAAATTTTTTTATCCATTTTAATAATAATACAATAGGTCCTATTTTTCCCCTGTAAAATCATGAAGAAATTAACTATCCTGATCAAACTTGGTTGGGTATTTTAGGAGCCAACCTGACATATGTGAGTAAAATTTCACAAAGATTGGTCAATTACAAACCACGATTTGTAATTGAAATTTCACCACCATTTTTCAGATTTTTTAAACTGATCCAAAATCAGTAAATTCATTAAATTCTCCTCTAAAATTTAACAGAATCTCGCAAGGCGTACGATCTATCTTTGGTTAAAAGGTTGTCAAAATCAATGAAGTACTTTTGATGTAATCCTGCTAACAGACACATGAACACAAAATGCCAGTGAAAATACTACTTTTTCGGTGCAGGTAAAAAAGATACAAAAAGTATTTTTTTCCAATATACATTTAGGCAGTATCCTCAAATGTATGTATTTATTTATTTTGTTTTTGTGATTGGTAGAAAATCATTCAGAGGACCATGTATGAAATGACAATGGCTTTTAACAACTTTATAAACAGATAGTTAGTTCAAAACTGCACATAGATTACCAACAGGTTGACAGTCGTTTGTAATAAAATTAAGATTATATGAAAAATGTTGCAGACATTGAGTGAAAGCAAAGAAAAAGATATGCAGACCTGCTGAGAGCACATTAGATAAGAACTCGGAGTTGCTCGTTAAACTTAAATCAGCTGGAAGTGGAGCATGCCTGCCTCACAGCTGCTGTCATTAACCACTGCCTTACAGATTATTGGAGAAACGTCCTTGTGTGAGGAGATTCACCGGTTTACCTGAGGACTACTGGCTGCAACTCCAGCCTATGGTGAGCTCCTATTACATTTCTTCTGGTAGAAAAGGGAAATAGACAATCGATGTATGGGTTTAGAGTTTAACATGTAACCCCTTGCATCCAAAGGAGTTGTAATGTATATTAGGCTTTTGTATTCATGTGTTTGAACTTATTTTTATCTTCACATATTAATCTTATATTGCTCCCTCTGCAGACTGTGCTTTAATTATCTATTGGTGTTTTTAAGAATTACATTTTTTTTTAGCACAAGTTAGTGGTCATTTCTTTCTTTTTCTTTTAGAAGTTTCACAATTACAACTCATTCTATGAAGTTATCAAAACACCACATATGTGCCTGTTTGAACCAAAAGTCAGTCAGAAGTTACTTACAACAGTTTTAAAATGTGTAAATAAAGAATCTGAGATTTGTTGAAGAATGTTTTCTGTTGATACCTCTATATGACCTTAGTTTTGACTTTGTTTAATCTGTCTTGGTTAGTTGACTTTTGACAGTCAGTTATTTGGACAGTTTAATTTCTGAGTGCTAGACTGCCTCCTTAGTTTGAATCCAGCATTTTTGTTCCCATTGACAGTGATCTGTTTTGCTTTAGTGCTTTGTAAGTTACTTGTAAAAATCATAAATTGGGAATAGCCCATACCCTTGTTCTTTTTTTATCATTTATTTGGAGATTGGGGTAAACACTATTTTTCCTTAAATACTGTTATGTTACCTACCTTCTAGATGGGTGAATAACAATGGTTAAAATAACATTGGAGTTATTCCTAAGTAGTAAGCACAAGGGGTTGAACGACTTCATAATGTTAAAAGTCAACTTTATGTGCATTCTAGTTGAGTCGACGTAGACAGCCAAAGCTGATGCTCACAGGGTGGCGGCCGAGTGTGGAAGCCGAGTGCCGGCCAAGTGGCAGACGAGTGCCGGCTTCGGTGAAGGAAGCCCAAACAAAGTCCAAACGCCCGGCTCTGAGGAAGCCTCGGGGCTTAACAGTTATTGTAGACCCGGGGCTGGAGGTCTTCCGTCTTTCTCTGCTAACGGAGCCTCCGTCCTACGCTGCTGATGTTTTTCAGTTCAGAGAATCAACGGAAAAATCAGCGGGAGTGCGCAGGCCCGGTAGAGGGCAACAGGAGTGCACAAGCCAGTGGGAGGAGCCCAAACCAGGAACAAGCAGGAAACATTTGATGTTGTGCTGTCTTGCCGTGCAGGGGTACTAGGACCCTTGTTTGCCATGTTGCTGTGTTTCGCCGCCATCTTGGGCAAAAGTCAGGTTCTGCGACTAGTCGACGTCACGTGGACAAAGTCACGAGACAACACTAAAGTCGACGAGCCTACTAGTTTATTCAACCCCGAGTAAGCACCACTGAAAAGATTGTAGGAAGGTGACGCTACTCTCAGCTCGGGAACGCACATCGAGTTTTGATGAGCAGCTCGAGCAGCCAACATCCATCCATCTTCATACCCGCTTATTCCCGTTTATCAGGGTCGCAGGGGTCTGCCGGTGCCAATCTCCGGCTCTCATAGGGCGCTGGGCGGGGGTACACCCTGGACAGGGCGGAGCAGCCAACAGTAATGTTTAAAATAGCTCATGGGATCACCGTGTTGGTAGAAAGATCTCTGATTGGCTGAAGTCCAGCATCACGCTCCTGTATTTCTAAAGCTCATTTACAGGGCCAGGAGAAGGAGCACAGGGTCACTGTCCACTCAGAACACTTTGAATTACAATATACAATACAATACAATGAGATGATTATAGATTTTTGACCAAAAAAAAAAAAAAAAAAAAAAACCCTTCACTGCAGCTTTAAGTGTACATGTGATAAAAACATTAAAAATACAGCAACAACTTTTGGTTTTAACACTTTCTCTGCAACAATGTCTGTTTGATTATATCTGGATAGAAGCCACCCTGGTATTTCTCCTATTATTTGTTATGATCATACACATAATTAAATATACACTGGGCAGGACTGTATGACGCATAGATGAAGGAAGAGATTTCTGGAGGGACTGGTGCTTAAAACCAAAAAAGGCCAAATATAACTGTGGTATAGTTACGTTTATTTAGTTTTCTGGTTATTGCTGAAAATAGTTAATAGTATTGTTGCTACGATGGAAACAACAGTTTATATACCATAAATTGACCATGTAAAAGTGATGAATTGTGCTTAACAAAGGTTTTTATGCTATAGATTCCATTATTTATTAAAGAGAACTGTGCAACTAAAATCCCGGTTAGCATATATGATGTGGACAATCACGGACACTTCCTCTGAGGCAGGATCATTCAATCAATATGAACTACTTTAAGAATTAAAAAATGATTGAAAATATTTAGATTTTTTACCAAAAGAACAAAGGTTTAATCAAATTATGGTCTATACATGTTAAAGCAGAAAGCGTTATTTGGCATTATATCATCTGATTGCTCTAACCATCGTCTGCTTTAGCAACTTCTAGAGCCTAAGTTCCCAAAGTGGCGTACGGTACCCCCAGGGGTACACATTGTCATAGGGGTACATTAATAAAAATAAATAAATACATTGGAAACTAGAATATAAATCGCCCAGCAGTCAGGATCTGCCACAAATGACAGATTAGCCAATATAAGACTAGCCATGGTTACAGATTATTGCATTTATTATTATGATATTGTTCCTACAGGATAGGTAACCATCTGAGACAAATTTCATTGTAGGCCTACATTGTATATGACATTACTTCAGTGGTTTTATTTGAACTACGTTTATATAAGAGAAAGTGAAAGTATAAAATACAGTTGTTTAAGCTTGTTTTGTGTGTGGTGTTTGTTTTGAATTTGAAAAAGAATAATAATTAAAACAAGATATTATAAATTAGACATTTCAGGACCCCATTTTAATTCCAGGCGATCTAACATGGGGTCATGTCCCCAAGGTTGAAAAACACTGCATTAAATTATTAATTTGTTTTAAGTGTGCAGTGGTAGGGGGTACATGGCTTCAGGTTAAATGTCTGAAGGAGTACAGGAGTGTGTAAAGTTTGGGAACCATTGTTCTAGAGTTTTTTTTATTTTTTTTTTCAATGTATCCCCTTTAATAATAAATACTATGAAATACATATTTCAACCAATAAAATTTTTTTTCTGAGTCTATCTTTATGTCCTTTTAGCTGTATGAATATAAAAGTAAGTGATTTATTCCTTTTCCCATGAATTGTAGGCCACTCCACAGCGTGCATTGAAGGATAGGGTTAACTGCAGCAGCAACAATAATGTGAGCGCACTGAGACGTGTGAAGTAATTAGTCAGTCTGCTCTCCAATATTTACCCAGTTAATTATTTGTGAGTATTACTCTTGTCTTCCCTTCACGTGGCTGCTTGTGTTGTTTTTTTACACACCATTTGTCACTGTCCACCTCTTGTGGATTCTCATTCTTGCTTCCCGTCTAACGCTAGAGACACATGTGATGTGAAAATGGTAACTTTTCAGTGAAGCAAAAACCCTAAAAAGGCCCGAAAAATTAAAGGCTCTATCATCTGAAAATGAGTCCTCTTAAAAACACAAAAAACAAACAAACCAGGCCAGTCGGGTTTTCTTTCCTGAGGAGGAGGATTAATCCTAATATTGTAAAATGTATGATAGATATGCTGCTGTTATAAGACATACTGTATATTTTCCCTGCTATAATGCGCAAATTAAATCTCGAGCGGATCAGGCAAGCAAATTCAATAGGTTAGCCTTCTAGGGGGCGGGGCCTTGTGTCCGTCGGGTGCTGAACGCATCCCCTCAGCCTGTTTGGATGCCAGCTTAGCTAGTAAATATATAGTTGAATTTTTCTTTTCTGCTAATTTATTTCTTACTATTTTCTATTTTTTCATTTATTTTATTGTTATTTGTATTTGTATATACTTGTTTTTGTCCTTCCTTCCTACCATGCGTGCAGGCACGCACACTGATTTTCAAAGCAAACACAGAAACTCCAAAGAACAAACTGGGGGAAAGGCAATGAATTTACTATATATTTCACTGTGTAAAATTGTAGATATTAACTTGATTAATTGATCGTACTGTGTTGTTTTGTCTTTCTATCAAATTCACACTTCTGACAGAGAGCTGACTCACAGCTGTAGCAGTGCAAGTCAAGTAAAACAACAAAAAAAAAACACTAAAAACATTAAAAAAAAAAATAAAATAAAATAAAACAGTCAGAAAGCAGTGAATAGAGGCAAGTCTGTGTGGATGTTTGAGGAATCACAGGAATGCAAGTTTTAACACGTTTAGGGCAAATGTTGTAGCAAGTTTTCCCTGAGCAGTGCCTGCAGGGAAAACATGCTGTATTGAGCCGAGGAGAAGCAAGTGAGTCACTCACCTGCTTTACCTTTACCCTGTTCTTTCTGCTTTTTACTAATAAGATCGGAGTTACAGTGCAGTGTTTATCAAATGGGGGTATGTGTACCCCTCGGGGTATGCAATGGCACTACTGGGGGGACTTTGAGAGGGAGAGAGAGGAAAATTAACACATGAAAGCATTGGGGTTTTATGTTTATTTTTAGTTAAAAATGATAATCATGCTGAAAATTACCAACAACAAAAGCACACAAAGTAATAAAGAAATATACTGAATAATAAAAAGAACAAACAGCAAAATATACAAAATGACACTGAAAACTGAAAAAACACTGAAAAAATAAACAGAATAATATGTGTAATTACCAGCTACACACGAAACGATAAAGACACACTGGGTGTACTCACACTGGCCACGGTTACATGATGTTTTTAAATTCGGAATCAGTTATTCTTTATTAAATCATTCTGAATTAAAGTGTTCTGCTTTGTGTTTACATGGAAACAGATATTCGCAAATTGAGGTTTACATGGAAAACCGGTTTATTTGGCTTTAGTTAATTTCGCTTTAGGTCTGGGAGTTGTGAAGGCTCTGATTGGACAGGGGGCAAATGTAACGTATTACGTCTATCAGGAGAAACACACAACAAACCTTTTATTGTTGGCTGTAACACAAAAGACCACACATGAGAACTATTTTCACCTTTATTTTGGTTGTAGTTTTGAAGCAGGAATTAATCATTGATAAATAAAGCCCAGTAAAACTCCAGAAAACAATAACCAGGAATAAATATTTGCTCCCTGGTAAAGATGGTAGCTCTAACAACAGGTACAATGATAAACTTGGTGATATTACAGCCTGTGTGTGCAGTACTGGGAGGCATTTACTCCGTCTCCAGTTCTTAGTATTACCCGTCCAATGAAGCCGTTCTATTTGCTGATCTCCGTGTGTGTGACAAATCCATGTGTCTGTGTTAATGTCTGCATGTTTATGCTTTCGTCCATCCACTTTTTTCATTATATCCATGTCTTTTAAGGGGCGTATTAAATATTAAATAGTGTCAGCGCTATTCCGGGCCGCCGCCATCTTGGATTATGTCATCACCAGCGTGTCATCGCCGCAAGTCGCGCAAGCGCGGAACGACCAGAAGGAACTTAAAGCAGAAATAAGCAAGTTAAGTGTTTAAGTGATTTCATCAAAACAAAGCGGCATCTTTAATGTTCCCGTCACGTGTGAGTAAAATTACAGCAATTTACCGACACTGGCTGTGAAGAGCAATTTCTTAGCTTTCAAAAACTGGTGGAATTTCTCGGATAGAGTTACGGTCATTTAAATTAACGTGTGGCTTTCAGGGGCCCTGAGAAACCCAGTCCGTTCGTATAATTCAGTCGTGCAAAAAAGGACGGGTCCGGATAAATCGTGATGTATAGCTACCCTACGCAACAGAATATATGAAATTAACAGCATGTACTGTCAAAAACCTACCCAGAGTCTCTTGATGGTGACGTAATGCCATACGTATGTTGTTAATGAACGTGATGACGTGTTTGTCTGTGGGAACCAAGTTGAGCTGGTGATTGTGTCCGCTTAAACGTGCCAGGGGTGGGACGGGGAGGGGGAGATTCCTGCTGTGAGTTTGGAATGGCCCGAGCTGGCAGTTTGAGTACACAAAATCACTACAAAATACACAAAAATAACAGGGAAACACACAAAACAACATAAGAAACAACCAAATGACACCAAAAACACACACTGAGATAGAATATTTTAAATAACACTAACAACACACAAAATAAGAGAAAAATCAACTGAATAATACAAAGAACAGACAAACTACAAAATACACAAAATGACAATAAAAACACACAAAATGATCTTGATTTGAAAATGAACTGATAGGAGTCAGTCTTGGTCCCACATCAGGAGGGAGATGACTGTAAATGATAAAAGCTAAAGAAGTAAATCTATTCAGGAAACACTAAATACTGTTTCATTCACTTATTTACAAAATGACATTCTTTAAAATGTGTGTTATCACTCATTCACTCCATCATTATGCTCTATAGTTGTTTTTTCATAGTATTCTGAGCAAAATGTGGTAGTCGGACATAAGGGAGTGGATTCAGAAATAAGAGAAAGGGGGAACGTTTGAGAACCACTGTTATATTGCATAACAAACCAGCAGCTCCATTTCATCTTGTAGTGATCAAAAAGTGTGCTGTGAACACAAACCGATCGAGGTAAACAAATTTATGATCAAAAGTAATGAATGTTGTATGGTAAATATTGAATGTGATTGTGCTGCTTTGAAGCTGTTGTGTAAGTAGGAAAAGTTTTCGGCCCTAGAGCCACATTTGGTTTGCCTTTTTGAGTTTACTTACACATAAAACATCAGCTAATGCTGCTTGTTGCTTCCCTGTTGCAACAATAGGTGGGTACAAAGGATGACTACATGGATGGACATTAGGGTAAAATATGTGTTTAATTAGAATGGGTGGGCTCAGGATCAAAGAGGATGAACCTGGGTGGGCTTGCTTGGGTGAATGAAATACATAACAGTAATTATTTCACTTTTGCGCTACATGACAGAAATTATTTTACAGTAGTGTAGTGTGCAGTGCACTCATCTGTGGAACAAATGAGCTCCCCCCCAGGAGAGAAGGCTGCAACACTAAGCCTAAGGTATGGTTGAATTCATGCTTTTTTTCCTCTCCCTCTCACTCCTTTTCTTTTCTGTTTCTCAACCACCTTTTTTAATATTCTCACTCATAGCACATGCAATTATTTTAGAAATAAATTTAGCTCAGATAAAGAAAAAATTGGGCCTCTTGGGTGACGCAAATGACTTCCTTGTTTTTATTAGAAGACAAGGTGTTTATTAGGAGCCTTGTTGGCTTATTGCTGGAGGTTTCTGAGTTTGAGTAATTGTCCAATTAGGTGTAATTTCAGTATTGGTGCTAACCTTGGCGATTGTGCTGTAAGAGGAAGACTACCACCGGGACACACATTAATGAATCCCACTGAGACCTGTCTACCTTTAAGAAAGAGAGACTGTGTCTGCTTCTGTTTCGCCTTTCCAAATCTTTTTAACGAGGCATTATAACTGGGATTTACAATTGAGACATGGCGCTGCTTCACCCTCCTCCACTTCATTGTTCGTTATTCTTCATCATCTGTGCACTGGGTTACAAAAATAATTTATCATTCATGTTATTTCAGTTCTCTGAGCAATTGCCTTTTATTCAAACAGAAAGGTTACCTTAATTGTTATGTAGCTCAGCTATTTATGCTGTGGCATATAAATGCATGTTTGCTGCTTCATAGAAAGGTCACTTATTACAGCCCAAATAAGTTTTTCTCTGTCGGTGTTTGCAGAGTACTTTGCCTGAAGGGAAACAGTGAAGCCTCCAGAAGAACCTACATATCTGTACACAAGGGCAATAATCCAGCATATCCGGTGCTCTTGGCTTAATTTTTTTTGTAGCAATGCACTCTTCTTTACGTTATATAATAACAAATCAACATGTAGAAAAACCTTCACTCGCAAGTCAGTTTGTGTAGGCCAGCGGTTGCTTGGCACACCTAAGCTATTTTCGCCATGATTATGGGCGTGGCTTCTGGAGCAGTTAAGACACGCCCTGTCTATGCTATAAAAACTCCAAAGAACAATCTATGCCATGCTAACTACCTACTCAATATGCACTATGCCTTTTCACTCAGAATTCTCTCAATCCAATCTACTCGCGACAAAATACAGAGTCCACAGGTGCTAGTTTTTATTGGAGGGGCGGGGCCAACAGTGGTGGTTCATGACATTAGAAGCTACCAAAACGCCACAAACCATTAGCAATATTCAGCGTAATAGCTGGGTTTCAACCCATAGAGGGCAGTCACTCTTACCGTTTTACAACAGATCGTGCCAATGTACAGGCTGCAAGCTAGTTAGCTAACTGCAGTTATTAGCAGACTTCACAAAAGTACTAAAACACAAAATTAGATCACAAATGATCATGAAAACAGGTTGATAACATTACAACACATGCTCATAGCAACATATGAGGTATACACTGTCGGCAAAAATAATAAAATAAATTCCTTTTCATGGAGGCACAACTTACCCTCATCAGTACATCACCGCACTCTGAGGGAGGAAGTGAAGCTGCTGCTTTTTCAAAATAAAATAAACAGTACAATTTACATAAATGTCTTAACTTGGAAAACTAGTGCATTGTTTTATCTTGTTACACCAAATTAAAATACTTGGACTAAACAACACTACTTCATGAAATACATTTGTTTTCAGCAAAAAAAGGCTTATATATTTGTTCCATCCCCATTAATAACCATACAGTAGGTCCAAATGAGCACTCCCATTTATTTTATTTATTTATTTATTTATTTTTTTTAGAAAAATTGCAATGAAATGCGCAATCCGGATCCAAATGAACCTTGGTGGTATACTTGAGAAATCCACTCAACATAACTGAGTCAAGTTTAGTCAATTATGTAACCTGGCTGGAGCCAGATTGATGTGTAGCCCTCCCTCTAACTCGAGTTCTCCACATTGATCTGGGTCTGTGTCTGGCGAATCCTTTCGGAACCAGGGAGGGACATGAACAGAATGCTTGAAACTAATTGGGCGAAGCGCCTGTCCACCATGATTTGTTTTAGCCAATCACATGGTAACAAATGATGTCATCAGCATGCGCCGCAGAGACTCTGCTGGTGAAAACTTTCTTTTGGGAAAGTAATGCTGCGGTCATTATGTCATTGAGTGAAATTTGCCATTTTTGCAATACGAGTATGTGAGTTAAGGGCACGTTAACTATCCTCCTGCATCGACATCTTTCTGTTTTGATTCAGAACTATGTTAACAGCGGTAGACCAGCTAGTTCCTCTCCCTGCAACTGCGCATGCACCAGTTTTGCTTCGACGCTTCTCCCTTTGTCACACCCGGATATCCCGCCCTAAACCACAACTCTGCCTCATGATTGGTTCTAATCAGTTCGGTTTTGAAAGGCAAAGGCAGGAACAGCACAAGATGGATTCTGGTGTTTGTGAACACCAGGAGAATACATCTTGCAGGCAAGGTTATCAAAAATGAACCAAGATATGAATTTAAAAATGTTTTGCCAATAATGAGAGAATGGGACATAAGCAGTTTATTAATCGGGATCCCCTACAAAATCAAATGGACTCTTCCATCATAAAAAGTCTATCTTTAGTTAAAATTTTGTCAAAATCTGTTAACTTTTAAATACTTTTGGCATAATCTTGCTCACAGACAAACAAACAAACAAATAAATACATTCTGGTGGAAATTGTACCTCCTTGGCTGAGGTAATAAATATAAAACCATGGGAAAGGAAGGTTGTGAGGCGGAGGACTGGAAACACAGATAATGGACCCAGAGAGCCTGAAATATTAAAAGGGGTGATTACAGTGATGTTCAAAGTTTTGGACAACATCCTCCAGAATGTGTTTACAGGCCAACACTATGTGGACAAATAATAGGTGTTGGTGGTGTAAAAAATTTAACACTCTGCATAATACATAAAGGCAAAGGAAATAGGACAGTGGCTAAGGCATCAAAGAATGTCATCTCATGTTCACGTCTCCATCACTCTGCTGTTGCATATGTGTGTACCTAATATTTAGCAGGCTGGAGATGAACCTGACCACCTGCACAATGGGCAACATACAGGCCCAGATGTTTGCACCCAGTGTGACGATAAACCATCAAACTGCACGTGTATGGTGTACATTTTAGGACATCCTCTGGTCTCAGAGTGAGGTATCAGGTATCAGGAAAACCTCTGTCATTTACTTTTAATTTGAAGCCTGAGGCCGTGCCATTTGACGATGCTTGTTTTGAAAAGTGATGCCGTGTAATTTGACGGAGGTTTTAATGGGACATGAGTCAGTTTGGTCTGACCAAGAAGGTTTTCCTGATACCTCACTCTGAAAATGTCGTAAAATGTACACCTTACATGTTGATGCCAACCATGTGTGTCTGAAGTTCACATCTAGCTAGGGTTTATGTCACGGTTCTCTTACATCAACCTGCCCACCATCAACACCACCTGCCGCTTCTGCCTGTCTTAGCTCCATCTTTTCTCACATTAGAGACTCTCACAGTTTTACCGCAACCACTGACACCTACAGTAGCACATCACATCCTCGCAGCAGCTACCCAACGCTCATCTTCACACTAAACCATGTCCTCCTTTCAGGCTTATGTCTCAACACTCCCTCTGAAATAAACCATTTCAAAAAGATTCATGAACAGCTGGCACCACCATGCTGTATGACTGTAGCCATCACAGGCTTCTTTACTGATACAGCCTGACATCTCAAAAGGCTTTGGGACTCAAAACAAAATCAGGTTTTCTGATCCAGCAACAAACTGAGCTATTGGGAAGGAGCTTTCGCTAAGACTCTTTGTGACATGATGATTGGAAGACAGAATAAAATTCCCATGAATATGGATGCAACTGTTTATGCCTCAAGGAGAAAAATCAAGCATTTACTTGAGTGGTAAATATTTGTTTTTGTTTATTAAGAAAAAAAAAGAAGAAAAAAAAACCTTAAGATGGTTTTGGCAAAGTAGGATATACATCATTTTTGTTATGGTGAGATTATTTTTTCCAGTGTGTGGGCCTGGACTGTCAGTTTATACAATCTTAAAAAGGATTATCTGATGCACCTAGGTCTGATTTCAATTTGAATAGGTGTGAATTTATTTTTGCGGTGCTCAATATCACATACAAATAAGTCCTCCATAATCCAATTCCACCCCCACCCTGAAAAAAGGATGAAATAAGAATCTCATTATACTGTCCTGCTTTATGTTGGTTTGTTCAATCTTCTGAATTCAATATAAACATGTTTACTTGCAGCTCATTCGATTGAGAGAAATGTAAGCTAACGTCGGGATGCACTTTTTTAATTTCATATATTCAGGTGTAGAGATTCATCTTGGAGCGTTAATTCATTCTGAAATACCTGTAGCCCCTGCCTTATTTACTCCCCCTGTGAAACTGAACTCACAGTGATTGAATGTGTTTGTATGAAATTAGATTGCATTGTGTGTCTCTGGCTAATAATTCCAGATGGAATAGCTCTTCACTCTGCTTGACACCATGCACCCGGAGAGAAATATGGAAGCAGAGAGAGAAAGTTAAGGTTGCTTAGGTTCATTCGAAGGCCTTACAAGCACAATGAATCAAGCTTTACTAAACCTTGGGAGAGGTGAGGACCTGTGTAATTTGCTCTGAGATGTGTCCTCTGAGGAGGTGTGTGGTGCTTCTGGCACCAGCAAGAATCCTGCCCTCTTCTGCGAGCGCCGTGTGATGTGATGATAAGATGAGGTGTCCTGTTTAAGAGCTTGATTAATGGTGGAGGATGAGATGGCCTCTAAGCACAGATACGCTTTGCCTTCACTGAAGCACTCTTGTGTGAAGACGGTAAGAGCTCCTGCGGTGCTCCACTTCAGCTCTGCCCAGACCTCAAATTACCAACACTGCTGTCAACATGTCTCATCTTTACTTATGGCAGAAATTGCAATCAATTTTCACAAGTCCATTTGAGCCGACTCCTTCATTACGCTTAAAAACCATTCACACTGATTGATCCACGATGAGTGCATAGTATTGATAAATAATTAAAAAGCTCTCAGTTTAATTTGGGGGTTGAGTAAAGGATGAAGAGTGCTGGGTGGGGGTTAGGAGCCAGGGTTGCGTTAGGCTAGTGGGCTTTTAGTCTGTGTAATGAAGCCTGGACCCCTGTTGTGGCACGCCCAGCCAAAGCTCCCCGTCTGAATCCCTATTTCGTCCCTTCTGGAAGCACAACCAGATGGATTTGTCTGCCATATTCACAGCAATCAATGCATTCTTGCTTGAAAGAAAATCAATAGGATGTGTCCACTTATGCTGCAGAGTGTGGGAGAAGATCCTTTAGTGGGGACAAGAACTGAGATTTTATACATTCTCTTGTGTGGTGTCCTTGTAGTAGTGGATTGCTGCCCGTTGTGAAATTATTGAAACGTAATAATTCCCCTATGTACTCTGCTGAAAAATACAAACCGATGATCTAACCACAGTCTTTGAAGGACAATACTACAATCAAAGGTGTTGTTCAAAGAAGAGCTGCTGGAAGAAACTGTTCCCTTAAAGAGTTGATTGTTGATGGGCTAGAAGAGATAGCTCACCAACAATGGACACCACAGGAAAAGAAGGCCGCTTAATAACAATATTTGACCTTCATTTTGTGTTTGATTCAAAACAAGACCTTGAAAATAAATAGAAGTTAAAAAAGGAAAGAGAGGGAAGGAGTTCCTTTTTTTTCTGCACAGAAAAAATATTGTGATTGCAATATGCTTTTGGTATTTTTCTAGTTATTCTGAAATATAACCATATTAGGTCATTTTTCTTTCAATCATTGCATTAAGGAGTGATTCTGTGACATTTAATAATATCTATCCATCCATCCATTTTCAGACCCGCTTGTTACTGTTTTCCAGGTTGCGGGGGTCTGCCGGTGCCCATCTCCGTCTCACACTGGCCGCAAGGCAGGGGTACAACCTGGACAGGGCGTCCATCTCTGGGCAACACAGACACAGACAACCACTCACACTCACATTCACTCCTACGGGCAAATTAGAGACTCCAATCAACCTAACAGTCATGTTTTTTGACTGTGGGAAGAAGTACCCGGAGGAAACCCACGCAGCAACATGTAAACTCTGCACAGAAGGGACCAAAGTGTCCACCCCAGGACTTGATCCCAGGACCTTCTTGCTGTGAGATGGACGTGCTAACCACTAAACCACTGTGCACCCCTATATTGATAATATGACAGACTTAAAGCATTGCAGTAAATGAAAGACAAATGCCTACTGGTTTTATTTACATTATTATTGTGCAACATTAATTTAATATTGACTGTATAAGTAAAAATAAAAACTTGCTACTTTAGGACAAACCATGTAATCCAATATGTACAGTATATGTGCTATATAAGGCTGTTTTCACAGTCCTGTACTCAAGAGGAATGGGCCGAGAACAGCTGATAATTTTCATTTGGCTCGGTTTGTGTTCACAGCACAGTTTGTAGATCGGCACCAAAGTGACAGGGAAAAGCACGTCAGTCACAGCTTCTTGTTTGTGATGCACTATAACTCAGATAGTACAGTGTGGATAAAAAACAAGAAGTTGAAGGTCAGTGATTGCCACAGCTGTCCTGCAGGCAGTGCTCAGGGAAAACTTATCTTCATTGTCTTCCCTAAACATGCTGAAACCTGGGTATTTACACATGTCTGCCGCATTCACTGTTTTTCATCTGTGTTTTAGTTATACAGTCTTTTAAACTTTACTTGCACACCAGTATTGCAGTTGACAGTCAGCTCTCTGCCGTATGTTTAAATTCGATTGGAAACAATTCAAGACTGGCCAAAACAATGGCTCTAGAATTTACTCTGGACTTTGTTTACCTGTTCACCAGCCCCAAACGAGCCGGACTTTACGGACAAACAAATGGCAGAGTCTTAAAATACTCTGGGATTCGCAGGAGTGTACGCTTCCTGATAGATATTATCATGTCATATATTATTGTATAACTCATAGTATATATACACTAAAATATGACACAATATAAATACATATTATTATTATTATTATTAGATATAATATTTGATTTATAATATAAAATAAATAAAAATATGAAATGGCGGCTGAGGTGTAGCCCTTCTCGTGGGTCTCTTCTCCCTTCTCCCATTTATTTCTACAGTCAAGATGATCAAAAAGTGTAAAAATACTGACCAAAGAGACAACACGCCTTTCCTGAATGTGTGTGATTACAAAAGTGCAAAAATGACTCTACGCTTCGGCAGCTTCTCATATTTCTACCACTTTGAGAATTTAGCATCGTTGACAAATCACTTAAACTTAAAAGTCAATATCCCAGACAACAAAAAGAAAAAAAAGTATAATTAATGAAATTGTCAAAGCAAACATTTATGCTCATTCACAGTATATTACAAAACATTGGCATACATCATTCAAAATATATAGATACAAAATAAAATAAAAAAAACAAACACAAATATATATATATATATATATATATATATATATACCCCCAAAATAAAATACTTGGACTAAGTCACACTACTTCACCACATACATTTGTTTTCAGCAAAAAAAAAAAAAAAAAAAAAAAAAAAGGCTTTTATGTTTGTTCCATCCCCATTAATGACCATACAGTAGGTCCAAATGGGCACTGCCACTTATTTTATCTTTTTTATCGGCCAAACAAGGTCTGCGTCAGGTGCTGGGGAACCAGAGCACCTCGATGTAAAATGGGCTACTGGAACAAGGAGGAAATGGGCGAGATGCGAGAACAGGGCTCTGATGGAATGCTACTACTCCAGTAACCCTAGTCAGAGGGGCTACATGCAGAGGATGTGGGAGAAATGGTTACTTCGAAACCCACAGTCCAAACTCACGGCGAAACAACTAGTAGCTCAGTGTTCCAACATCCACAAATGGCAACTGCTATCACAACTTGAGATTGACGAGGTACAACACCAATGCTCCGGCAACGGGGAGCCAGGACACCAGGTCAGAGGGGAGTTAACACCAGCCCCCCCAATGGAGATTGGATACGAAGCCCCAATAAGTGCAATCACGCTGAACAAGGCAGCGACTGACCTGAAAAATAAGATTGTGTCAAAAATGTCCAGCAGGCAACCCCGAAGCCAATTACAGAGGCTAAGAGAAGTACCATCAGAAAGTCTCCTCGAAGATGTGAATGCAGCTCTGAGAGCAATTCCTACATCAACCATCACTGAAACCAATGAGCTGATATACTCCACAGCAGCAGTGATCCTAGAGACGCTTGGCTATCTTAAGAGCAACCATGAGATGAAATACCCACCATGGAAAAGAAGGCTGGAGGCCTTGAAAGGTGCAATGAAAAACAAGTACCCAAAAGGTACAGCCAGATGCCCATACCTGAAGGAAAGGCATATGGGAGAAGGAGGCAGCACACAACAGTGATGCACAATGGCTGGTGGCTCTGAGAGAGGACCACAGCAACCTCCCTGAACAGAATCCAGTTAACATCACAGTGGCAGACGTCCAAGAAAGAGCCTCAGGAATGAAAAACTGGACAGCACCAGGCCCCGACATGATACACGCCTACTGGCTTAAGAAACTCACAGCACTCCATGAGCGCTTGGCAGCACAAATGAACCAGCTGCTGAGAGATGGGAACCACCCTGAATGGTTAACCGAAGGGCGCACAATCCTGATCCTGAAGGATCCCTCAAAGGGTACAGTCCCATCCAACTATCGCCCAATAACCTGCCTCTCCACAACGTGGAAGCTCATGTCCGGCACCATAGTGGCTAAGACAAGCGGGCACATGGATCAATACATGAGCACAGCTCAGAAGGGAATCGGTAAAGATACCAGAGGTGCCAAACACCAGCTCCCGGTAGACAGAACAGTCGCTCGAGACTGCAGAACCCGACATACTAACCTGAGCACTGCCTGGATTGATTACAAGAAGGCCTACGGCTCAATGCCACATACTTGGATCATTGAATGCCTGAAGCTATACAACATCAACAGGACTCTAAGAGCCTTCACTGCAAACTCGATGAGGCTGTGGAAAACCACCCTTGAAGCCAATGGCAAGCCACTTGCACAAGTCTCCATCAAATGTGGCATATTCCAAGGAGACGCCCTGTCTCCACTGCTGTTCTGCATAGGTCTGAATCCCCTCAGCCAAATAATCAACAAGACTGGCTATGGATACCGACTCAGGAACGGGGCCACCATCAGTCACCTCCTCAACATGGATGACATCAAGCTGTACGCTAAGAATGAGCGAGACATCGACTCACTGATCCATACCACCCGGATATACAGTGCAGACATTGGGATGTCATTCGGACTAGAGAAATGTGGTCGGATGGTGACTAAGAGAGGGAAGGTAGGCCACACAGAAGGGGTCTCACTCCCAGAAGGAACAATAGCAGACATTGAGGACAGTTACAAGTACCTCGGAATCCCACAAGCAAATGGCAACCTCGAAGAGGTGACAAGGAAAGCGGCTACGGCCAAATACCTCCAATGAGTACGGCAGGTCCTAAGAAGCCAGCTCAATGGCAAGAACAAGTCCTGGGCAATAAACAGCTACGCCCTGCCAGGAATCAGATACCCTGCAGGAATAATAAGCTGGCCAAAGGATGAGATACAGACCACAGATGTTAAGACGCGAAAGCTCCTAACCATGCACGGAGGACCCCACATCCAGACTGTACGCTAGCCGGAAGGAAGGGGGCTGAGGACTAGTGAGTGTGAGAGCCACTATCCAGGATGAAACATCCAAGGCTCCAACAGATGACGGGCTCAGTGAATGTCTCAGACAATGGGGAACAGAAGATGAGGTGCTGGAGGTTCCGTCATGGGAGGACAAGCCCCTACACGGGATGTACCACCGAAACATAACTGAAGTGGCGGATATCAAGAAATCCTACCAATGGATAGACAGAGCCGGACTAAAGGACAGCACAGAGGCACTCATCATGGCTGCACAGGAGCAGGCCTTGAGCACCAGAGCAATAGAGGCCCAGATCTATCACACCAGACAAGACCCCAGGTGTAGACTGTGCAAAGAGGCCAATGAGACAATCCAGCACATAACTGCAGGGTGTAAGATGCTGGCAGGGAAAGCTTACATGGAGCGCTATAACCTAGTGACTGGTATAGTGTACAGGAACATCTGTGCAGAGTATGGGCTGGAAACCCCAAGGTCAAAGTGGGAAACACCTCCAAAGGTGGTAGAGAATGACCGAGCCAAGATTCTGTGGGACTTCCAGATACAGATGGACAGAATGGTAGTGGCGAACCAACCAGACATTGTGGTGGTGGACAAAGAGCAGAGGAAAGCCGTTGTGGTCGACATAGCAATACCAAGCGACTTCAACATCAGGAAAAAGGAACACGAGAAACTAGAGAAATACCAGGGGCTCAGAGAAGAGTTGGAGAAAACCTGGAGGGTGAAGGCATCAGTGGTGCCCGTGGTCATTGGGGCACTCGGGGCAGTGACCCCCAAACTGGAGGAGTGGCTCCAGCAGATCCCAGGAAATACATTAGACATCTTGATCCAGAAAAGTGCAGTTCTAGGAACAACAAAGATACTGCGCAGAACCCTCAAGCTCCCAGGCCTCTGGTAGAGGACCCGAGCTTGGAGGAAAAAAGAGACCGCCCGCGGAGGGTGAGGAAGAGTTTTTTTTTTTTTTATATGCAATCACAGGGAGAACTTGCAAACTCCACACAGTGAGATGTCAGGACCTAGGGCTACTTTTGTAGTAAGGCACAACTTGTAACCACTGCATTACTGCACCACATCTAAAACGACTAACAAAAACAAATGTAGTGGTAAACAAAATTTTAGTTTTTTTCTTTTAAATGGAGAAAGGTACTATTGTAGAGATTGGAGCACTTAAGTAATAAAAAAAAATACATCCAAATGAATGAGAACTTTGCTTATAATAAAATAAAGTAAGGTTAGAGAAAAAGAAAAAGTCATCGATGTTTGAATTTTACAATGTTTAATCATCTGTGTCTGCCTGCAAGCCCTCTCACAATTTTGTCTGGATTTAGAAAGGTGGGGACGGATAACTGTTCTTTAGCTTTCTTTGTTGAAATTGAAATTATAATGTTTCCTGGACATAACGAGTTTAACATGCCTACGTATATATATGTTTTATAATAAAGTGTAGCGTATTCTCCTCTTGCTTCAGGCCTTTACTACATTGTAAGCTCACAACTCTGGTGTGTCAGAAAAGGCTTTACTGCATTTTGTGCACACACAAGAAC
Source organism: Gouania willdenowi (assembly GCF_900634775.1). Taxonomy (NCBI): domain Eukaryota; kingdom Metazoa; phylum Chordata; class Actinopteri; order Blenniiformes; family Gobiesocidae; genus Gouania; species Gouania willdenowi. Next base: position 27,759,920 of record NC_041046.1, on the reverse strand, counting down.
AAAAACGCTCGACTTAACACTGACAATTTAGTGTGATGTTAGAAAATGCCTGATTGAAAAGTTGTGTTTGGAAACGAGGCCATGCAGGCCTGAAAGAGACAATTTTAAAAACCAAGGTTCCCCAACTCATCTTTATTTTTTTCCCTGAATGTTCAACCCTCTAAATCCTCTACCCTACACAACTGCCACCTGGCTAAAGCAGTCAACACTCTATGCTGGAGGTCGTGGCTCAGTGACCCTGATGCAGACATCCTCTAAAGGTGTGATATGAAGCCTCTGGTTGTTTTTGCTTCACTGCCTGAATATCACTTTAAAAACAGTCATAGACTTACACCTCAAATGATCATGATGACTGTAAATCAGTTAAAAATCAAGGTCAACTCTGCCATACACAGGTGGACACACACATGCCCAATAAGTGTGAGTGAGTATGTGTGTGCGCTGTCCTTGAGTTGTCATTTATTGCCTGTCTAAAAACCAAAAAACAGGAAAGGAGAACATTATGCTGTGTCACACTTTTTAGTGCTGATAACTGTCTAATTGATGACTTTGTGCCACATCAATCCATTATGCATAATTTAACATGGATCAAGTCTCACATTAACATAATCACCTATTGGATATTCTGCATAGAGTGACACGCAGTAGTGAGGAGCCGAACCCCAGCCTGAGAAGGAGTGACAGGGGAGATGCACCCCGCATGAGCTGGCAAAACATCCACTTTCCTACACACACACAGGCAGCAACACAGTAAGAGTGAGGGGTAGAGCCGCCTGCTTAGACGTTGCCATTTGCAATCACTAAGCAGCTTTAGTGTCTCCTACCACAGTCCTGATTTAAAATTCATAAATGCTAATCCTTCATAATTTACAGTTTAAAAAGCAGCCCTGCTCACAGGCCCTGTGGCCACAGCTCTGTCAGAGTAATTATACCAAGGAGCTGGGAATGGACTACTAGCAGAGACTTTTAACAGTCAAGGAAATCCCCTTCACTGGCACCAGACCCAATTACTTCAAATACCTAAACAGATTAGCAAGTCATTTTCCAGTTCAATCTGGACATAGGTGCCAAATCGGTGTTATACTAGAGTCAGGTGGGTAAATAGCATTAACGTTGGGACATGCCTCTTCCTTATTGCCGGTACCGTATGCCTAGTAATTTTATTAGCCATTTCATTACATTTAGCCATAGTGATTGTCTTTTACAAGGTTACTAGGCTCTCTATCTCTTCTGTGTGTCACAGGGGGATTTGCTGCCCCCTTCCTGCTCACTGACAATGCAGTGTGTGTGTGCGGAAAGCCCAATATGTATTTGTGCTTCTTTAAATAGATGCCTTTATTTGGGGAGGTGCCAGGTTCAAACCAAATTCTTTGTCCTTGGAAGGACGAGATGCATTAGTTTAGATGTAGATTATCTGCAATTTTTTTTTATCCAAGGTCACTAAAAGAAAGCCATTATCAAATTGGTTGGATTTCAGTGTAATGGTCCACAACAATGACACCACAAAACCATTAAAGGTCTAGAGAAAGAGTCCTGTTTTAGATGTACAAGCTCTCAGTGCAAAATGGCTCAGCAGACATTTAAATGCATAATTTAATGGTAATCTCAAATATTGATTTACCTCTTTATGTGTATGATGGTAAAAGGAGACAGTTGTTTCACAAGGCTTAAAACATATAGATGTTGAATTTTAATACAAAAACACGAATAGATGATTATTTCACATCATTGAATTCTTAAACACTCAAAGTGTAATTATTATTCCTAAACATTTAAATAGGACTACAATGAATGTTTTTTTTTTTTTATGTATTGGTTATATATGCAAATATTTTTCAGGCGAGTTTTTTTTATGTACTGTATATATAAAAAATCCTCTGACTAAACTAAACTCAATCTTAATTAAAGTCACTTATGAAGTAAAGAAGACAAAATAGGTTTAGTTAACAAACAAACGTTTCAATGTGAGCACTATTGAAATTTCCATTTTTTACAACAAGCTTTATCAATAAAATTTCCTGATTTAAAACCTATAATCACAGAAACCAAAATTTTAAACAATTAATTTGAAATTCAAAGTTACTTTATGTTATAAGTTACTTTTTGTTATACCTGTGTAGGGTAAATATTGTATTCAGCCAGAATCTGATCTTTCTGAGCATTCAGACTGTGTTCCATGACTGAGGCCTGTTTTATGCCCCACTTAAGGATTTATAGAAGCTACATCAATGGATACATGGATTGAGATTCCAAATCTGTTCATGTATCCATCACAAAGTTTCAAAGTACCAGGGATGCACATGGACTTACATTTGTGTTTGAGCGTAATCAGAATTCTATTAGATCAGATTAGGATAATAAGACTCAAAATCGTGTAAAAAATCCTAAGGTTAAACTTTTCTAATGTTTTTCTCTACCTCGCATCCACAATGTCTTAGACGTTTTTCCAGAGTTTTTCTTCTTTGTCCAGTGTCATTCTCAGAATGAAAGCTTTTAAAACATAACCAGGTTGTCGCCCAAGTAAAGTATAATGACTGTCTAAAATGTTTATTGATGTGGTCTTTAACTATTTGAACTATATTTCTCTCATTCAGGTTATTGTCACGTCAATGACGTGGTCATGTCTCATCTTAGAAAGGTGACTTTTTTCTTCTGATGTTGCACGTTATTAAAACAATATCTGTAAAAATCTACTGACTCATTAGCAGAATATCACCCAAGACTTGTGGTATAGATATGATGATTGTAATGATGATCATGATGATGATGTCTGTTATCAGTGCTTGAAACACTAGTCACCTAATGACAACACACATGCTACACACAGTCTTCTTCAAAACACACAATTGCTTCTAATCATGTGTCGGGCTTACTTACTGGAGTGATAAGAGTGTCATTACAGTTTAAACAAATCAAAGGCAAAAACAGCATTATTCTGAAATATATATATATATATATATATATATATTTTTTTTTTTTTTTTTTTGAAGTGTTAAACAAAAATAATGAATATGAAGAAAGCAGCACTCTAAATTGTTTGCATGCACTTATTTATTTTTCATTTATTTGTACATTTTAAAAAAGTGAAATTGAATTATGATAAATATAAAGTAGGAGGTGGGGTTTAATAACCAAGCACAACTACAATGGCCTAAGCAAGCCAAACAAGTGCTAACTCCTTGAAATAAATTGATTAACAAGAGCACTCAGAGAGCTCAAACCTCCGCCAATCACCAAATGTCCTTTTGACCAGATTTTACCCGTAATGTGGATCATTGATCATGATCATGGTACCATGATCATTCATATTTTAAAGGCTTGGAAGAAACTCACATTCCCATAAATAACGATAATAAAAAAATAGCAATGAAATGAGCAATCCAGATCCAATCTGGTTAAAACTCCAACATAACTGAGAAATGTTATAATTTAAATCTATTTTTCAAATTTTGCCAATAACGAGAGATAGGGATTTTTTTTTTTTTTTAATTTTTAAACTGATTCAGAATCAGTATATTAATGCTGATACCTTCCAAAATTGAATGGAATCTTCCATGGCATAAGGTAAATGTTTGGTTAAAGTTTTGTACTTTTGACATAATCCTGTGAACAGATAAATAAATTATAATAATAAAAAAATAAAAGCCAGTAGAAATATTACCTAATTTGCAAAGGTAATAAATATTGCCTCAAGTTACGGTGGATACAACAATAATTTGAAAATATTTTGGAAATAATACAAAAACTCCAGAAAACTTCATCAAAATTTATCAAAAATGAAAACAAAAAGTAGCCAACAACAGGTAGCCACACAAAATGTTACATCAGGTGCAAAATTAGTTTGAACTAGCTCTAATAACTGGCCAATCGTTTCAGTATTAAGTGCTATCTCATATAACAAGCTGAAAAAAAAAAAAACAACAATTACAACAAACACTTCCATAGATATGCCCTTTACTCAAAGCACAGAGCACATATAGCCCATAAACACTGTGCTAAGCAGTACAGAACAACATGCAATATAAACTAAAGCCCACAATAGAGGAGTTAACCAAAAAAAAATCTCATTAAAATTAAAACTACAAACAGAACACAAAACAATGAAAAAACTATTAAATGTGGACTACTGAATATCAGATCTCTTTTGTCTAAATCTCTTTTAATGAGTGATCTTATAACAGACCATCAACTAGGTTTATTATGCCTCACTGAGACTTGGCTGAAAAATTACGATTTTGTTGCTCTTAATGAAGCCAGCCCTCCCAATTATGGTAATCACCGTGAGAGTGGTTGGGGAGGAGGAGTGGCAGCAGGTTTTCATTCAAGCTTATCAGTTACCAAAAACCAAACTTAACCAAAATTAATTCTAAAGCCTCTCCCTTGAAATTTGTAATCCCAAAAACCAGATAGAAAAACCCACTTTATTGGTTATAGTTTACCGTCCTCCTGGTCCACATTCAGAGTTTCTCTCTGAATTCTCTGACTTTCTCACTGATCTGGTACATACCTGTCAAGTATCCCGTTTTGGCCGGGAAACTCATATTTTACCCCTCTTTCCCGCCATCTTCCCGTATTAGTATTTTCCTGTAAATATCCCGTATTTTAATGGAATAATAATTAAAAGATGCCTTACTAAAATGAACGCCATCACTAGCCTCGCGAGAACTGTCACCTGAAATGGCCTGGCTTTGTGGCAGTTCTCGCGAGATTAGTGCTGACAGCGGCAACAAACCCGGAAACAACTCAGAAAAGAGATGATGAATGAAGACGTTCCTGCGAAAAAAAACAAAGAACTGGTGTAAATACGTTGTGAAATGTGACAGAGAGTTTACCTTCCTAAAGAGCAGCAGGATGGGACACAGTTACACGTTCTGTAAGATTAGTAACTGAGATTTTAACATCTACCACAGCGGAAGGAACCACGTAAGTCACCATGAAATATCAGCCAATCACAAGCGTCACAAATATAAACTCCTTTCAAAAAGTGTTAAAGAATGTAAAGTCTGCAACAAATGTGTCTAATAAGTCATTAGTGAATACCAGAAAACCACATGAGTGAGCATGATAAATTAAAAGAAAACATGTAATGAAAATAAAATCCATCCATCCATCCATCTTCTTCCGCTTTATCCGGGGCCTGGTCGCGGAGGCAGCAGTCTCAGCAGAGATGCCCAGACCTCCCGATCCACGCACACCTCCTCCAGCCGCTCTGGGGGGACCCCGAGGCGACACCAGGCCAGCTCAGAGACATAGTCCCGCCAACGTGTCCTGGGCCTTCCACGAGGCCTCTTCCCAATAGGACATGCCTGAAACACCTCCCAAGGGGAGTTCTCCGGTGGAGAACCATGGCCTCAGGAGGTGCTGATCCTCATCCCGGCCGCTTCACACTCGGCTGCAAACCGCCCCAGTGCACGCTGAAGGTCCTGATTTGAGGAGGCCAACAGAACAACATCATCTGCAAACAGCAGAGATGAAATCCTGAGGTTCCCAAATCGGACCCCCTCCGGTCCCTGGCTGCACCAAGAAAATCTGTCCATAAAAGTAATGAACAGAACCGGTGACAAAGGGCAGCCCTGGTGGAGACCAACATGCACTGGGAACAGGTCTGACTTACTGCCGGCAATGCGAACCAGGCTCCTGCTGCGGTCATACAGGGAACGGATAGCCCTTAGCAAAGGGCCCCGGACCCCATACTCCCGCAGCACACCCCACAGGGCACCACGAGGGACACGGTCAAACGCCTTCTCCAGATCCACAAAGCACATGTGGACTGGTTGGGCGAACTCCCACAAACCTTCGAGCACCCGATGAAGGGTATAGAGCTGGTCCAGTGTGCCACGACCGGGACGAAAACCACATTGTTTCTTCTGAATCCGAGGTTCGACTATCGGCCGGATCCTCCTCTCCAGCACCCTGGAGTAGACCTTGCCGGGGAGGCTGAGGAGTGTGATCCCTCTGTAGTTGGAGCACACCCTCCGATCCCCCTTCTTAAATAGAGGGACCACCACCCCGGTCTGCCAATCCAGAGGCACTGTCCCCAACTGCCATGCGATGTTCCAGAGACGTGTCAACCAAGACAGTCCTACAACATCCAGAGACTTAAGGTACTCAGGACGAATCTCATCCACCCCCGGAGCCCTGCCCCCGAGGAGCTTTTCAACCACCTCGGTGACTTCAGCCCAGGTGATGGGCGAGTCCGCCTCTGAGTCCCCAGCCTCAGCTTCCTCATCGGAAAATGTGGCAGTGGGATTGAGGAGACCCTCGAAGTACTCCTTCCACCGTCCGACAACATCCCCAGTTGAGGTCAGCAGCTCCCCCCCTGCACTATAAACAGTGTTGGTGAAGCACTGCTTCCCCCTCCTGAGGCGCCGAACGGTTTGCCAGAATCTCTTCGAGGCCGACCGATAGTCCTCCTCCATGGCTTCTCCGAACTCTTCCCAGACCCAAGTTTTTGCCTCTGCAAAAGCGGGGGCTGCAGCACGCTTGGCCTGCCGGTACCTTTTGGCTGCCTCCGGAGTCCTACCCGCCAAAAAGGCCAGGTAGGTCTCCTTCTTCAGCTTGACGGCATCCCTTACTTCCGGGCGCCACCACCGGGTTCGGGGATTGCCGCCGTGACAGGCACCAGAGACTTTACGGCCACAGCTGCGAACGGCCGCATCGACAATGGAGGAGGAGAACATCGTCCACTCGGACTCCATGTCTCCCACCTCCCTCTGTCAGTGGGGTCTTCAACTCCCACCTCCGGATGAAAATAAAATGTTAATGTCTAACTTAAAGACAAGTAATGTGAAATTAACAGTAAATAAGCAATGTGTTGACTTGGTTATGAACTGCAAGTATATTAAATAAACACATATGCTTCATATACACTTATGTTTTAATTTAGGCTGTTTTATAATTTAGGAATTAGGGCTGGGCGATATATCGAGATTCAAGATCTATCGAGTTTTCTATTTTGGCGATATAGAAAACTAATATTTCATATATATATATATATATATATAATAGCTTATTATGTATCAAAATACTAGTTTTAGGAGTCGCTGCTTTTACTTCTCAGAACAGCATGTAAAGCATTTCTGAGTGCACATATTGTGCAGCTGTTTGTTAATAAAGGTCGACCTACCAGATTCTAATGACATATTGTAATTGTATTTAGTAAGTGGTTGACAAGTGGGTATTTTAGATTTCTTATACACCTAATTTAAAATATAAAGGATACTGGAGCTTGGTTGGGTGGGTGAGACGGCTCGTAGTGGGCGCCAGGAAATTTCCCTTATTTTCAAATCCAAAACTTGACAGGTATGATCTGGTACTGAGCACTGATAAAGCTATCACAGTAGGTGACTAACATTCATGTTGATGATGAAAACAACAGCTTAAATAAATTGTTCACCTGACTATATCCTCAAAATCCTATTCTTTCAGATCACTTTCTGTTATCCTTAGAGTTTAAGCAGGCTGATATTGTAAATTCAGAGAGAAGAGTACACCACAGTAGATCACTGTCTGAGAAAGCTGTAGCTAGATTTAAAGATTTAGCTCCATCATTGCTTACCTCTGATCCAAATTATATCTCAACAGAGAGTAGCTATCAATGTCCTAAGACAGATAAATTAGATGATCTTTTCAACAGTGCAATGCTGTCACTGCACACAGCTCTGGATGCTATTGCCCTGCTTAAAAAGAAGATGATATTTCATAAAAAGGTCTCCCCCTGGTATGAATCTGAATTGCTTCTGAAACGGGCATCGCAAAAATTAGAAAGGAAGTGGCTCTCCTCAAACATGGGAGAAGTTCATAATGCTTGGAGAGAAAGTTTGTTAGCTCATATAAAAAGCTCTCCGCAAAGCTAGAACCCCTTATTATTCAACTTTAATAGAGGAAAACAAGAACAATCCTCGGTTTCTATTCAACACTGTAGCCAGGCTCACCAAAAGCCACAGCTCTGTCGAACCCTATATTCCTGTCAACCTGAGCAGCAATCTCCCTTTTGTTTCCAAAATTCTTGAAAAAGTCATTGTAGGTCCAATATGTGATCACCTACATAGGAATAATTTATACGAGAGCTTTCAGTCTGCCTTCAGAGCCCATCACAACACTGAGACTGCCTTAGTAAAAGTAACCAACAATCTCCTCTTAGCCTCAGACAGGGGTTGGTCTCACTTCTGGTGCTCACAGTGGATCATTATCATTATATATGCTTGAACTCGGTAACATTATCAGAGAACATATAATAAATTTGTATTGCTATGCGGATGATACACAGCTTTATCTCTCAATGAAATCTGGTAAAACTTATCAGTTACTAAAACTCTAGGCTTGTCTTAAAAATATCACATCCTGGATGAGTCGTAACTTTCTCCTTCTTAATCAGGATAAAACCGAAGTGATTTTATTTGATCCAAAACACTTTAGAGAGAAATTATCGGAGCAAATACTGTCTCTGGATGGCATTACTCTGTCACCCAGCACAACAGTAAAAACTTAGGCATTATTTTTAATACTGACTTATCTTTTAACTCTCATATTAAACAAATCACAAGGACAGCCTTCTTCCACCTCCGTAATATCTCAAAAATCAGAAAGATCTTGGCCCAGAGTGATGCTGAAAACCTAATCCATGCATTTGTTACATCTAGATTAGATTACTGTAACTCCCTACTGTCAGGATGTCCAAGTAACTCACTAAAAAGTCTCCTGTTAATTCAGAATGCTGCAGCTAGAATACTAACAGGTACTAACAGGAGAGAGTATATTTCTCCAGTATTGGCTTTACTTCATTTGGCTTTCTGTAAAATCTAGAATAAAGTCTAAAATCCTTCTGTTAGCCTACAAAGCTCTTCAAGATCAAGCTCATGTGTATCTTAGAGACCTGTTAGTGTCCTCTCGTCCAGGCAGAACACTCCGCTCTCATTCTGCTGGTCTTCTTGAATTCCTAAAGTGTCCAGAAGTAGAACAGGAGGCAAAGCTTTCAGCTACAGAACCAGGCTTCTCACCTTTGGAACCAGCTCCCAGTCTTAGTATGGGATGCTGCTACTCTCTCCACCTTTAAAAGTAAACTCAAAACCTACTTATTTGCTATAGCGTATAATAGCAATAAACTAAAACGGACATGGTCTTGTTGTTTTGGTCACAATCACAGACCATTACTCGCAATGGTCAGCACCTCAGACCACTGCAAGAGATGATTACATTCAAAACCTACTTATTTATTAAAGCGTACACCGTGTAATTGCGATAATTTAAAGCGGACAAAGTCCCCTCTGTAGTGATCGCTGAGATCACTACGTGCGCCCAGTACAAGACAAAACCTCGTCTGTAGTGGTTGCATTTCAGAGCATGGTGAAGGCTGCAAGACGTTTAATATTAATATTAACCAAACCACTAGAAACAAGTGCATCGTAGTGTATCATGTTTTTTCTGCTGTCTGTGCCTTCTCCTCATCCTCCGAGGGTTCTCTTTTCTGTTTCAGGTGTCTTGATGTTGGAACTGGCGGTTCCTGATCAATGGTTCGCAGCTCAACTAGTTTGGGACACTCGGATGGTCTATCTTTCCATCCTATCCTGTTTGCCTTTCTGTCCACTAACCCCAACCAGTCGAAGCGGATGGCTGCCACCTCTGAACCTGGTTCCACTGGAGATTCCTTCCTATAAAATAGAGGGAGTTTTTTCTTCCCACTGTCGCTAAATGCTTGGGCATATGGATCTTGTTGGGTTCTTTTTCTTACTATAGACTTTATATTTTGTTAAGCGCCCTGAGATGACTTTGTTGTAATTTGCGCTATATAAATAAAGTTGAGGTGAGTTAAAATTCAACAAATCCCTTAGGATGTCATTGCTGTACTGTGTGATATTTCTCAGAATGCAAAATTGACAGATTAAACTTTGTTATATGGTATGCCATTTATAGGTACTGGAGTCTAGTTATCCTTCATGAAATAGGTTTTCATTAAAAACTCTTAAAGGAACATTTTAATACTGACGCCACAGAACAATACACGTTTTCTATACAACATTAACAGTGCAGATGGATCCGGGCAGAGTATGGTACTTTCCTTTGATCAAGTTAGTCACTTAGACATTGGTAATAGACCCATCACCACTGGAAAAAATGGAAATTGTTCCATATTTCAATAAAAGTAATTGCTTCTCCTGCAAACCTACCCAGCCAAGCTTTTGCTGTCACTATGTATACCAATGTGAATGTAATTACTGGTCTCGTGGATCCTCTCTCCCCCTCTCATTCCCGCACTCTGCAATGATTACATTTCTCTGTTTGTGTTATCTGTAAGAAAAGAGTGCTGATTAATAAATAGCTCTGTGATGAAACTCACAATGTCCAATTGAGCCCATTTGCATATGCTGCATTTGATAACAAAACTTTAATCAAGGCATATGAATTTAGAGTCTTTTGCCAGTTCATTAAAAAATTCATTCATTTTCACTTTGCAAAAAAATTTATCTAAACAGTGAATACTGTCGCATTGGAATCAGTCATAACAACTGGTATATGTGTGATAGGCCGTCTGCAGCTCAGTAGGGCCCTCATAACATAATTAGTTCATCACTCTGGGAGGGTTTTGCCAGCTTTACCTATATGCCAAAGTAAAGTGCAGACACTTTGATGATAAAAGGGATAAAAGGCAGTGATAAGGGTGAATGTTGAGCAGAGTGAGGCTAGTGCGAGCCAGCCAGCAGAGGTCTAATTGAATGAAGGAACCCTGTTTGCATGAGTCGTTCTTCTCTGGGAGTGCAAAGACATTATGAAAACCTCCCACGCTGCTTTCAGTTGATTCACTTAATTTATTTTTCGGTTAAACTGATGGAAATATTGCCTCTTTACCAATAAAAGCCTGACAGCTTTAGCGCTGTGACACGGCTTCAGTCCTCGGCTCGAGGAAATTAATTGGGAATGCATTTTGCCCTCCCGTCAACAGCGCTGCCCTCAACCTGATCCCTAAAGGATGAAGAAATCAACCTGTGTCCGTGGCAGCCCAGTCTGACCTCACCCTGGGGCCGAGCCCGAGTGATCTCATTGAGCTTTATAATTTCCTTCTTCTATGTTTGGTGTTGCAGCCATTATTTTTGACCGAGCTGACGGGAGTCTCACATGATGGCCATGCTGCAACACAGTAGAGGAAAAAACACTGGTTCAAACAATAGGCAGAGGATCAGAGAGGGTGAGAGTGAATAATGTGTCAGGTGCTCAGAATGAATTAAAGAGCAGAGCAGGGCTGTGGAAATACCTCTGTGTGAGGCCCTAATCAGTTGCAAACATGGGAGGGAGAGAAGGGGAAAAAAGGTTTTCATTCCTGTAACTAATCATTTGCGGTTTCCCAATGCAGTCAGCCAACGCCAAAGGCAGAGACTAATAAACTGGGAGGCTGTGTAGATTTATAAATGATTAATTAAGGGGGTTCTCATGGGAGCTGCAGCAGCTATAAGCAAAAATATTAATTAGTTCAGATGAGACTTAAACTAACAGGAAAGCATTCCAGCCATGTTGGAAAGCAGAGGGCGGGGGCAGCTTGTTTGACTCTGGGCCTGACAAAGAGGGCCCTCAGTGCTGCAGCACAGAAAGGTGAGGGAGGGGGCTGTTTTGAATTTGGCTGGAGGATAATGAAGAGTTACTTAGAGTGTCAGACAGAGAGACACACACAGGTCCTCAGTATTAAGTTGTAAGAGGAGACTACTGAGAGGGTTAGGATTGGGTCTGAAATGAGTTTTCAACTACCACAAGTGTCCCCACTATTACACACACGCATGCACACATGCAAATACACACACCTGGTAGCCTTTCTTCAGGTCTGCCCTTCAGGGAGGTCTCTAAACCCATCTACTCAGCTTCTTTTCATGAATGTCAAGATCCTGAGTTTAAAGTCTGGTAGATTAAATGAAAAGTGTTAAGTTTATTCTGCTTCTAATGAAAGAACTAGGTAATTTCATGCAGAACATTTCAGTGATACGATACCTACAAAATTGCAACAGGAGAGTCCTCATATTTCCTCTTGTTCAGTTAGAATGTGGCAAAATGATTTCACCAATGTTCTTTCAAAATTTAAGCCATTTATCTCACAGCTCCCACCTTTTAGGATATACAAAATATGAAGGATATATGAATAGGAGTTTATATCCATTTTTCAATGGTACAGTATAGGTATATTAGTTTTAACAAAAGCACTCAGAGAGCGCAAACCTCCGCCAAGCGCCAAATATCTTCTTTGCCAGATACTGGTAGTTATCTGAATCAGTGATCCTGATCCTGGTACCATTATGACTAGCTGGGGTTTCCATTACATATTTTCTCAAAATAAAAGTAATGTTTCTAAATGACGACAAAGTATAATTGCTATTTGAACTTGTTTCCATTGAAGGTTGTTTTTGGCAGGAGCCTCGTAACTCCCGTGAAATCTCATTCTGCGAGACTTTGCTGCAGGAAGATGGACGCTCAGAACCTCCATATAACACTCCATATTCCTTTGTTGTTTTCTGTCTAATGTGGCATTATGTATAATGCTAAGAAATGTCCCGGTCTCCTCTTCTGTTGACACGTACAGCACCATGTTTTCTCGTAAAGAAGTGGTCATGTGACCAGGTACGTCACGTTCTGTGTTGTGTATTTGTGAAAAAAGTGTTTCCATAGCGCTTTTGCGACATATTTCAATATCCAATGGTCTGAAATTCAAAAAACATTTTAGGAATTTTTGAATGTTTTTTTTTTTTTTTTTAGAAATTCAGGTGTTTCCATTACCAGTTTTTATTGCGCTATTTAGATTTTGCCCATTTCCAATAGTAATGGAAAGGCAGCATCTGACACTTTAAAGGCTTGGAAGAAATTTCTATCACTATTAATAATGATACAGTAGGTCCAAATGTATAGGAAATGTATGTATTTATTTATTAGGGATGATGCAATCAACATAGTTACAATTAAGGTTTGTAGCTGATGCTTCGAGCTAGTGCTAATTTACAGCTCATGTCCCTGGTTGGGCCTTTCTACACAATATATAATAATAAAATAAATCACTCAATCACACACATACATGAAGTATACATTACGTATATATGCATATGTGTGTATCCATAAAATGAAGAGTCCGTCCTTAAGACTGCTCTACTGTAAAGTGCCTTGAGATACCATTGGTTATGATTTGGCGCTATACAAATAAAGATTGATTGATTGATTGATTCACACAGACTCAGTGCTATTTACAAATGGGTACAGCATTGGTTTGTTTTTAGCCAAGACTTAACCCTAGAAGTGAATATTTTAAACTCAGATATGGTTTTAAGTTCTGTGGGTAATGAGTTCCACACCTTCGGACCTGAGTACAAAATGGCAGACTGACCAAATGAAGTCGTGCAGAGTGGAATGGTACAGTTGTGAATGATAGAGCCTCTGGTGACTCTGTTATTGTTTTGTCTCTGTATAAATGAACTGAGTGGCTCAGGTGCCAGATTATTGACACATTTGAAAGTTAGTTTGAGAAGACAAAACTTGCCAAAGTTTTCAATGTTTAGCAGTTTATGCTTCTCAAGAATATTGCCGTGATGGTCGCAGATTGGCTTTTTGTCCATAATTTCAACTGATTGCAATGAAATGTACAATCATAATCTGATCTGGACAAAACTTTGTGGGATAATTGAGTAACCAACCCGACATAACTGAGTTCAATTTAATAAAGCTCTGGCATTTACAAACTGAGATGTAATTTTTGTTATATTTCACCAATGATGAGACATAGGGATTATTTGATTTTTGAAACCGATCCAGAATCAGTATATTGATCTGGATCCACTCCAAAAGGTAATGGAATCTTCCATGGTGTAAGATCTATTCTATCTTTGGTTAAAATGTTGTCACAATCTGTTAAGTGCTTTTGATGTAATCATGCTAACAGTCAAACAAATAAATGAACGCTGGTGAAAATATTACCTCTTTGGAGGAGGTAATAAATAATACAAGCCTATAGAAATCCTGTCAAGACTGATATTTCTAAACAACACCAAAAACAAAAAACAGAGAAGTAGCAAATTTCTAGTTTGCTACTAGAAATCCACAAGGTCAACAAAAGTTTCCATCAAAACAAAAATACATCTAATTCTCCCACATTAAAAATCACACATCACATCTTTGACATGTGCCTGCCTCAAGTCTGCACTCTGAAAATAATGTGGTTTGTTTTTGCATATTAACACATACTGCACACCACAAGGCAAAGCATTGAAAAATAGCTTTGGATGGTCATCAAGCTTCCACGAGTGTCACATATTTTTTCCTGCAGAAAAATATAAAATACAAAAAAAAAAACTATGAAAACCAGCATGGCACTGAGCGGCCAGCATGAAATACAATTACAGAAGTAGGAATTCATTTGTAAAGGTCATGTGTTCCTTATGAAGGTCTTCGTAATGAGAGCAAAACAACAGGAGGAAGCTCAAACTGCCTGTGTCGACTCAAAAACTGTCATCGTTAATAAAAAATTGGATCTGACCAGATAATTAAAACAATGGTTTATGAGTTTTGAAATAAACAGACCTAAACAGAAGTATTATTTTTGCATCAGAATGAGATTAACCCTCACCTGATTACAGTATGAATGAATCCATCCTTTAAGGAGCTGAAGCCTTAAAGTAGTCAATCTTGACTTCAGTTCATGTCAAGGTTTAAAAGAACCGGCCTTGCCTGTTGTCATGTTTCCAGCAAAGATTGTGATGAAAAGAATCTGAGATGAAAAATTAGAGCCAAGTAGACACATGAAAAGAGAGTCAGACATTTGTTTAAGCCTTCATAATTGACTCACTGGAGGGCCCAGCGCTGGTAGCAGTGAGGTACTTTAGAAGTAATCACTCCCAGAATCTAAAGTCAAGGGTGAATACATGTTTTTAGATTTCATAAATAAATATTTCATTTTTCTGTCAAAGGGATGCATGTAGTGGAAGCAAAACCCTTTCATGTCACCCGGGTTGTTGAAAAGGATTTGAGATGTGTGTGCAGGCTACTATCTTCACCTTTGCTGAAACTCAAGAACATGACCACGAGTGATGTTTGACAACAATTAGCAGCGTCACTTTGAGCTGTGAGAGAAAAAGTGACGAAAATACAACTAAAAGAAGACTATGACCTCTCCATTTGCACATATAAACCGTATCACAGTTCCTCAGAGCTAAGACTGATGGACAACAATTAGTTGTTGGTGTTGGGAGCGCTATTTTTCTTTCCAAACTCCATTTAGTTTACTGGACAAAAACAGCTACATTTGATATCATTCCATTACAAATTGACAAAAACCAAATGACGCTATCTGGTCATTGTCCAATCATGATGAGATAAAACTCAAATTTTACAGATGTTCAATGCAACCAGGAAGTCTTGAATATTGAACCACATAACCTAGAATCTATTTCATCCTATATTAAGGTGTGTTGTCATTTACAGATAAAAACAAAAAAATGACCGAGTGTATTTGTATTTGTTAGTGCTTTAGTTTCACTACACACTCCAAAAATCCACTACTTACCATATGTTAGATTCAATGAGATCGACTCACAAATCCCATCACCCTAGATTTGTTTGTTGACCCAATGGTGATGGATTGACTGATGGATGAACAGATGGATGGACAATCAATCACTTAATCAAGTAATAATCATATTTAGTAATTTCACTGTTTTCGCAATCAAGCCGGACATTTGATCTAATGGGCAGAAAGGTGGTGGGCAAAGCCATATTTCCTGGGTGTTGTGAAAAAACTTGATCAAAAACAGGTTTTTAGGGAGAAGGAGAACGCTGTCTAAAGCTGATTGTTTGTTGGCAGTGTGATTAACATGCAAAAAAAAAATTTAAAACTGTTGTGGTTTAACTGGTAATGCAATCACCCTAAGGGTTCATCCAGACAGTACAGGGTTTTTGACCCAAACTCAATAAATTTGCATCACCACATAGAGGTATGTCTATCTTTTGTTTATAATGTCTTTCAGTACAACCACAGACATAGTTTAACACCAGATAATGGGATCCCCATCATTCATTGCAGTAGTGCAGGGTCAGACAAATCATATGTGTATTATTAACTATAGTATAGTGTGTTCTTGTTGTGCTTACTACTTCAGTTAAGGCTGTAATCAAATACATATTCTTTCTCTGGATTGAATAAATGTCAAGTACATGCTGACGAAGGTTTTCAGTGAGAAGTTCCTAAATACCAATCCGTATTATTAAATGTAGACAGATGAAAATTAATTTCAGTATTATGACCAATAAGGCTGAGAAAGTTCAAGATATGTATTTGTGTATCCTGTAGATTAGACATTTATAGCAGACTGGTTTTTAATAAACCTGGGGCGACATGATTATGGACCTATAACAGGTTCCATGAAACAGTAACAATTGGAGCTGATTTCTAGATATTCATTTAGAGCTATATTGTGTGTAAATCAAAAAAGCCACGCAGCTACACAGATTGTGGCAACACGCTATTCTTCCCCTCCACTTAAAGAGAAACAACTGCTTAAAACAAATGTATTTGGGTCCAGTTCACCTTCCTTGGGCGTGTCAGGAGTCTGAATGGGAGAATGTGCGTAAGAGATACGCACGTAACTGCTAAAGCACGAATGGAGTAATAGGGCCCTTAGTGCACAAATATGCATACGCATTTGGTTTTTAATCAAACCAGATTCACAACATTAAAACAGATTACATCTATCTGTTGATTAGAAGGTGAATTCCTATTTGCCGAGCTGTAAAAGTGCAGAAGCTGAACTTGGGGTTCTGTGTGTAGAGCAAATTAAAGAAGTTTTGCTTTTTTAGGTGTTTTCTTTTTGAATTTTCTCATTCATGACAGAAGAGGTTGCACTTAAGTAATTTCCCCCCTGGGATCAATAAAGTACTTCAGTTACTGATTCTGACTTCCAATTAGGAAGTAGCAGCTTCAAGAGCAAGCTAAATATTAAATCTAACTAGATTTATAATCTAAGGGGTCCATGTAATTCTGGCCTCATTTTATTTATTATAACACAAACATTAGGTGTCTAATATTGTACATTGACTCAATCAAAACAATGAGCAACACACACACCAAGATGGTTTGTTTATTATTATTTGGTAGTTCAGAGGCTTGAGAAGAATAAGACAGCAACACACGCTGCTGGTGTGTTTGTGCTGTAAATACATGTGTCCTGAATAAATTGCAGGTAGAAGAAATGACTTTGGAGGCTAAAAACAAATTTAGGCAATAATTGAAATGTAGCATAAAATTGCTCCTGCAAATAACCGTGAGCCATTACTGAACACATTCAGTAGGAAACTGAAAAAGATACACATGCATCTATAACACACAAACACATGCAGACACACACAGAGGATAATAGACGTTCATACAAAGGGTGGGAAAGATCTCCGTGGGGTTTCACAACAACACATTTATCCACAAAATTAAAAATGGTGATTGATCCGTGGAATATTAACGGTCAACAGTGTTTTTCCATTAAGATTTGAAAGGGAGTGAAGGGGAGGCATTCTGCTCGAAGGAAGGAAGCAGAAAGGAATAAGAGTAAAGGGTTTATTTAATGCTGATCCTGTACTGCAAAAAGGCCAGAGGAGAAATGTAAATACCAGACTCCAATAACAGGACAGCACACTAATCATATTTACAAACTATATTAAACCTGCCCATTGTGTTTGCTTTGCTGAGGATTGGCCACCATGTAATTGTCATTGTAAGCAGCGTTTGCTTATGGGAAAATTTAACTGAAGTGATATAAGGAGACTGGTAGGATTATTATTACTTTATTATGACCCAGTATATGTTTATTAAAACAATTTGTCATGCAGAACAGGAGTGGAGAATGGAAACATTAAATCTTGCTCCACTCTGGTTGCAGAAATGAGTTACAATGAAATTAATGGCAAGGAGGCCTGGGCTGACACCGGAGTGGTTCGTAATAACCTGCTGCTTCATTTCATTTGCCGATCATTTCCTGTTGGGCCCTCACCATTAAACATACATGCTGGGGATTATTGAAATAGCCCTGTGACAGCCATGGTATTGTTTGTGTGGGCGTGTGTTTATCTATACTGTGAGTCGCTGTGTGTTTTGGCTAGAAATGCAGCTTCTATGCTGCTTTCCGTTTGATTCTAAAAACACTGAGCATCAT
Source organism: Gouania willdenowi (assembly GCF_900634775.1). Taxonomy (NCBI): domain Eukaryota; kingdom Metazoa; phylum Chordata; class Actinopteri; order Blenniiformes; family Gobiesocidae; genus Gouania; species Gouania willdenowi. The sequence continues at coordinate 27,741,762 of NC_041046.1, read as the reverse complement.
GGCATTATGCCACAGTGTTTTATTTGCAGTTGTGCCGGGAGATATTAGGACAAAGATGAAGACGGACCCAGATCTGAAGTCTTGGAGGCACCATTTCATTGAATCCTGGGAGGAGCAAGATTACTCCTGGTCTGGCCAAGAACTTAAGCACATTTATGCTTAGCGCTGATCTTTATTCTCTTCCTGGTTTGATTTTCTGAGGATGCCCCACATAAAAAGGAAGTAGTAACCAGCACACCAAAAGTCCCAACAAAACAATAGGATTTACATTTGTAACATTTACACAATCAGGTCTAAACTCACAGGAGGTGAACCCTTCGTATGAAGATGATTAGAGATAATACATTGAGCTGACAGAAATGTGCTGTCAAATGATTAAAATATTTTAATCCGATCAATCGCATGATTTTTCTAAGTTAATCACAATTAAATAAAAGTTTGCTAAAACTCTGTGTATTGTATCGTGGCAATATTACACTTGATTACAAATTACAATTTCATTTAGCAGATGTTTTATCAGAAGCGAAACACAACAGTTAGGGTTAAGGGACTTGCTCAACATCCCACAGTGATGGCCCAGGTGGGAATCGAACCGGTGACCCTCCATATAACGTATAAGGTAATCTGTTCCACCATATGTATTGTGCAAAACAACAAAGTGTCAGTATTTGTTCAAAGCGCTTCTTTTACATAAATATTTCAAGGAAGCAGATAAATATTATTTTTTCACCTTGGAAATCTGAACCTGATACAAACCAAGTCATTTGTAGCCACTGCTTGGTCTGTGCTAAACTAAATATCCACTAACGGTGAGTTGAACTACAAAATAAGAACATGATAAAGCTGGCAGCAGAGCAAGGCATTGTCAAACATGCTGTTGTTTAGGAACTCGGGAACATGTTCAAAAGTAGAAATCTCTGTGCTGCATCATATTTCTTGTATTATCAAGTGTGAGTACTATATTTTAAGTATTATTCAGCAGTAAAAAGCTCACCTCCAACCATGGTAATGACTGAGACAATAGTTGAGACTTGCGTGAATACAATCCCAAAACTAGTCGCCGTAAATATCTATCATACCGTCCATTTGTATCCCTCCAGACTACTGTTGGCTCTCAAAGATTCTCCTGAGTAGGACGATGGGAAGTCATTGAAGTAAATGTGTATCTCTGGTTACTGCTGATCTGGAAATTTGTCCTTCCTTCTGGCTAACACAATCGACGTAAAAAAATACACGGGTGCATTATACGGGTGGGCTTCTCACGCCAACACGGTGGTGTGAACAAAACTAGTCACGTAACGTCCAGAGCTCTTTTCCTCTTCTGACGCACACAGGGCGCAATTCACCATCGTTCATAGCGCGCACAGAGAGCGGGGAACTACCAACAACCCCTTCCACACATGTTAGGCCTCAACTTCCCATAATGCATCAACATTTAAATGGCACCGAGCCAGCAGCAGTAAGAACTAACGTCGAGATGAAACACGGATGCCTTTAAAACAATAACGTGTTAACTTTGACACCTATAAGATAAATATAAATTCACCACTTTGCTAAAGTGATAAAACAAACCCCCTGAAAGTCTGCATAGAGTAAGTATGTGACTGAGACAATAAGGATAAGGATGAGGTCATACATCACACAATATGCTCTTCTGGGTGTGTTGTCCATCCAAGTTTAGGCTAAAATTCTAACCCATTTCCAGAGGATCTGTTAAAGAAAATGCAGATTAATGTGCTTCCACCCACCATTGTTATGCAAATGTTGGGAGTTGAGTACCTAGAGATAAACAGCTGGTGGCACTAATTCTCTGTTGAGGTGCCATAAACAAGAGCAGAGGAAGACAGTGCAATTAAATTATGCAATTAAGAGAACTCCCATCAAATCTCGGAAGAAAAACTAAATGCTGCAGAGAAAGGCCTCTATGTGTGTTTTCTACTTGAGAAGTATTCCAGTGAAAAAAAGTAAGAAAGTGATGCCTTGTGGCGCTCACGCTATAAAGTCTAAAATTAATTCATTTATTGATTCATTCATGCACTAATTGATTGAATACGTAGAGACAATCAGTTACAATAACACACTCGTTCACCTGCAGTATACTATTTAATACTTTATATTTAATCAAACAAACCAAACGTTATTAATAGACTGCTTTTAGTAAAGCAGAAACATAACTATCAACACAATCTCACGAGGAAATGTGACCCTGTCACGATTGGAAGTAAATTTTTTTGTGATTTCATCTTATTAAAACACTTCATTCAGTGTTTGGTGTATGTTATGTTTAGGTTACTATTTACTTTCAAGATAGCTGGAGCACTGGCCTTTCATGCACATATGTATTCATACTTACCACTATGGTTTGATATGTAGGAGAGGAGTGGTGGACCGAGATTGTATGGAACATGTTTCTTGACTGTGAGTGAGAACTGGAGTAAAGAAAAAGCTTAAGCAAGCATAGAGAGAACAAACGACATACAAGAAGGTTCAAGGTCTCGACCATTAAAAATGAAAGTGCTAACCACTACATCCCAGTGCTGCCATGGATCCTCTTTAGAAATGAAAACATCTAAAAAAAAAAAGAAAATAAATGAAAACATCTGTCCATTAGTGTACTGTTATTTGTCATTTTTCCAAGTGAAAAGACAAAACACTGAATGAGGGTTAGAAGCAAGACTTTTATGAGCTTCCTCTAGTTTCTAAAACTCCATGTACTGCGATTGCTTGACAAAAAATGAGAGAAGAAACATCTTTAGGCCCTGCTGTAGTGTAGTTTTCTACCTCACAGCAATAATGTGCTAGGTTCTGAGTTTTTTTCTTCTTGTACCCGTTTCCTCGGGGTACTCTGGTTTCTTCCTACTCTCCAAAGGCATGCACTTCAGGTTCAATTTTTATATTCTCTAATTTGCTCAAAGTAGTGAAGTGGTGTGATCTCATTAGCCTTGTGATGAAATAGTTAGATCTGAGCTAACATGAGCTAGTATAGGCAACAGCTGAAACCCTTAAAAAAATAAGTGTTACAGAAGGTCAATGAAACTAATAATGTGTTTTAGGCCTGTTTCCATGAAAATTGGTTTTACTTTGGTTTATTTAAACATACTAAGGAATATGTGCTTTCTGCAGAGTAAAACAGAATATCATTTTAATCTTGGTTACATTGATTTGACAGTTTATTATCGGAGAACTTTCTCTACCATCTGTCGGGAATTTGTCATGCGAATAAGACACTGGAATTGGTCAGAGTAATGAGAAAGTATCCATCCAACATGGCTGAAAAAAAGCTTGGCTTATACTCCGCTCCAAGAATCTCAGTATTATGTTGTGTTTTCAAATTTACTGAACAGCCATAATGCTAACAAAGCTTCATTTCTACGAAATGATTTCCTGATGACCAAGAATATACAAATAAACTAGCGCTAGCCTCTAATTCCTTGATAATTAAAAAATAAGCCTGCTCACCATTTGATGACATTGTGTTCATCATTTGGAAGCAGGACCTCAAACATGTCACACGAGAAGGAAAATGAAACCATAGACCCCAAGGTATCTTTTGTTCTAAATACCACTTATTTTGTTTAATATAAATAATTTACTGACAAGAAAATGGGTAAATATTAACATGCATTATCATTTGTGCTGATGAGTTGTCAGGGTTGCATTGGGAGATTTTTTTTAACATAGAACTCAAGGGTTTTTTAGGTAAAACTTGTATGTGGTAGCGACACACTAGTTTACTGAAGCCAGTGTGGATACAACGATCTCTGACTCCTCCAAATTGAACATAAAAATAAATAATTTCCTTTGTTGATCAAATAGTTAGGGGTCAAACCTACAAAACAACTACAATCTGTCGATAGCTTTAAGATCTTTACAGACCGTATTTATGTAAATTGCTAAGATTACGGAGACTGCAGATTTGAAAACAGTTTTTTTACCATCATTGGCATATGACTCAAAATACCTCAACCTATAATTCATACCTTGTCACTTTACAGATGTAATTTTCTGTCTAAAATTGATGATAATCTAGTAGAAAATGCCTTTTTAGAGGTTATTCAGTGTATTCCCTAGTCTCTAATATCAGCCAAATGCACCAACCAATTGCCTCCACCCTCTCTGCTTCCAGACCCCCTCTCGCCACTGTACAAAGCCTCTTATGACCACATTAATGCAACTAATTACCATGTCAATCACAAGTAATGCTTATTAATTGCCCCTCAGAATGGAGCTATTTCAAACAGTGAGAAGTGCTTTTAAAAGCCCACTGAAAGACAGACTGTGGAGTAGGTTATATGAGAGAGAGGGAGCCATGTTTCAGCCCTACTGCTGGCATTAGTCAATCTGCTGTCCAGATGTCTTCCACAGGTGACAGCTGCAATAGCCTAACAAGCAAATTAATCACGGAGCTTTTGTGGTGCTTCATTCTAGAGAAACTCATTTCGTTTCATAAAAGGCTTCATCTCGTGTGAAAAATGACAAATTGCAGCCATGGAGTGATGTGGAGGACCAAACAGCCGGCTCTCATTTCTTTACCATGCCTGCAAGGTGCTGAAGAAAAGAAAGGCAGAGAGATAGAGGAAGTGGAGAACTGGGCCAGAACCAGTGACAGTGTAATGAAGGCCAGCTCTGCCCTGTGGGCTTGAGTTCTGTCGCGCCTCACAGGTGGCTCAGTCAGATTAAAACCCGTCTGTTATAAGGACTCGGCTATGAATGAGGGGAATCACTCTGTGGTTTGTCACTCGTCACAAAACTGCAACATGGATGGTAGAAGCCAAATATGGAGGTCATGCAGGTCTGCTGTCACATGTGATGGTTGTTCTTGATGACTATCACACAACTTCATTCATTTATTCATTCTTCCATTCATGTAATCAATCCCTTGTCCCCCCCCCCAATTTGTAGCAATGTCCAGCAATGTCTGGTAAAGCCTATCCTATTATCACGCAATATGCAATATGGGGTACATCCTCAGCTAGAATACAGGCTATCACAGAGCTAACATGTATAGACAATTTAATACATATTTAAGTTTACTGTCAGTTTAGAGCAATGGGGGTACGCAATGGCACTACGGGGGTACTTGTGAGGGATAGTGGCAAATTGACAAATAAGGTGTCTAAATATAAAAACTATAGAAACCTATTCAAGAGCCACTAAATCAGTGTTTTTCAACCTTTACACCAGGACCCCATGTGGGGTTGCCTGGAGTTTAAATGAGGTTGCCTGAATTTAAAAAAATTTTTTTTGAAAACAACACACAATCTCAAGCAACTGTTTCTCTATACTTTCACTTTGTGATATATAAATCTACTTTAACTAAAATGCAGTTAAAAAAAATATCTGAACTGAAACATAATCAAAAACTAATTCTAGAAAAAAATGTCTTCGTGGTCACCAGAAATTCTTCATATCAAAATGGGGTCACGGTCCAAAAAAGGTTGGGGACCACTGCACTAAATACTGTTTCTTTCCACTTATTTACAAAATGAGATTCTTTCAAATGTGTATTATCACTCGTTCATTCCATCATTATGCTCTATAGTTGTTTTTACATAGTTTTCTAGAAGCAAAATGTTGTAGTCTGGCAATGGGGGTACTTGTATTCAGAAGTAGGAAAAAGGGGGTACTTGAGCCAAAAAAAAGTTTGAGTTCCACTGGTTTAGAGAATCTGCTTGACCAAAGGTACATGTTTTTGGACTGTGGGTAGCAATGGCAGTACCAGGAGAAAACACAGGGATAACATCTAGAAATCACTGCCATGTAGTGCTGTCCGTCGGTATAAGTCATGAAAATGCTCATCAAGGTATAGGTCTACTTAGCACCACATATTGCCTATTAAGATAAGAGAGACTTATTCATCCCACAGTGGGTAAATGTGGTTTGTTACTGCACAAAAAAAGAGTACATGAAACAAGCATATGTGTCTAACAAGGGTAGAATATAAATAAGATAATACTGTAATAACACACGCACGCATGCACAAATATAATTCAATAATATTAAAGCTACTACCCACAATACATTTGTATTATATCATTATTAATTAAATTGATTAATTTATAAATTATATATCAGTTATTCAAACATTGTTTGCCCCAGGAAGAAAGGAAAAAGGTCAAAATTGTCACTCAAAAGTTTGTTTTGGTCTCAACTGTAAACACTCTCCTATTGCATTGCATTGTGGGATGTGGAGTCCCGTAAATGAATGCATATAATTGTTTTACTTTATTCTTATCACAAATCTTTGTGTTTTTCACCAGAGAAGGACAGTGATTCCCTTGACATTTGTCAGTGATATCAGAATGAAGTAAAAACACCTCTATGCATCCATCTCGGCAAATCCACATCCCACAATGCAATGCACGAAAATGTAAACAAATGAAGTGTTTACAATGGAGATGAAAACAAGCTTTGAACTGGCAATTTCAACCTTTTACATCTTAATATCCCAGCAAATGATCTTTGATTTATTAATCAATGAGGCATACTCTATGATTTCATCCGATAAAATTGTGTCCAGCAGCTTTAAGTGTAATATAAATATTATATTAACATTATAATTAAGCCGTATCCAGAATATTTCCATGAAAAAGGGTTTTCTTTTTTAAAAAGTGTATTGTTCAAGTTCTAACTGAAACTTTTACAATATAATGCTGAACTTATGTTATTATGCATTAAACGACAATTCCTATTTGGGGCACAATCCCCGTGCAGTACCTCAGTGAATTCATGTTTAATACCACAGCTTTAATAAGTGTGTAACTATGTATTTTGGAAACCATTTACCAGCAGAAGGACCATTGACTAACTGAAATCGTCCTCAACATTTTTAATGGAATATTGAACATTGTGACTTTGACATTGTACATGTGTATTAAACAGAAAAACAGTGGAAATACTTTATTTTATGCCAGGGAATTAGGAGGAATTCCGAATCACAACTTAATGGTGTTTCAAACAAAAGTATAGGAAATTGAAAACGTACAATAGCCACACTGAACCAACAAATTAAACTTTTTGGATTTAAAAAGCTTCAAAAAGCCATTAATACAAAAAGGAGATAAACCCTTGAAAGCCGTCCAACAATAACTGTAATTATCATTGTCAGTAGAAAAGAAAGGAGCACGGGGAAGCAAGAGGATTACATTCCTTCAGAACAGAGGAATGTTCTGTGTTTATTTCTTTTCAATTGTTGAAAGAAATTCTAAGGTGACAGATGTCAGCAACACTTTATAATTTAGCACAATTATCATGTTCATTCTATTCTCCTCCTATTATTTAAACTCTCGCTTCAACTCGCTAAAATTCCAAGCATCATCCCTTGCTTGTTTGACCACCATCACCCAAAGAATGACTCTTTTGCTCAATGGAAACCAGTTAATTGTCATTACAAAGAGTGTGTTGTAGTAAAAAGTTTTAATGGGCCCGAGATTTTAATAACCCTTCTCTGTTAGTTTATACCTGTCTGTAGAGACATGTTTAACACAGACATTATCTTTTTATTTGCTTTCTTCAATGGCAGTTAATCGGCTGTTTATACCAACAAGCGAAAATCTTCGAATAAAAGGTGAACTATTTTGGATCTTCAGTTGGAACTTTTGACTGGAAGCTTAAACTCATTCAGTGCCATTGACGTAATATTATGCCAAATAGGTTTTTCTATGCAGATTACTAAAAGACACCCTGGCGGAGGTCCCTCATCAATATCTAAGCTGTAGTGTGATGTAGTGACCAACTGGTGCCCTGAAGGTGGCAGAAGCGCACTTTTGGATGATTAGCCACTGATGCTCCCATTAGCTAAGGAGTTAGAAGCAGGACAAGGGCGATTACGGAATGATATTATGAAGTATCCAGCAGCTCACAGCACCACATACTAACACAGAACATGTGTGGACCTGAGTGGATTATCAATAATGTTGCGATCGTGAGATAAAACCATCAACTAACCAGGCCAAACGGGTCATCTCTGCGTGTTGAGAGGAAGAGGAAGCTACGTCTGTGTGATTGACGGTGGGAGCAGATACAAAATACAGTAAGCAAAACATTCAAATGTGAGCCAGATAGCAAAAAATAGGTGACATGTAGGTGGCAGCAGCGCACCTTTGGATAAGATCATTCTGTGATAAGCAGAGCTCAGAGGGAGTGGAAAGGAGTTTAGGAAAAAGAAAATGGCGCTACGAGAGTTATTGCTGAAGTTCCCAGCAGCTCACACTCGACCAGAGCATGTGTGGAACTAACTGGACTACTGAGAGTGTGGCGATGGTGAGAGAAAACAATCAAAAAACGGGGCAAGCGGTGAGACTGGGCATGTCCGGGGGGAGGAGGAAGTTGCGTGTCGGCAAACTGACGGGGGAGAGACTTGAAGGACGGCCAAAGTACAGTAAGAAATCCATTCAACTCTGACCTAGATAACAAAATAATAATAATTTTGCCATCAAAAGCCTGGTCTCAGCGTTATTTCTGTTGTTTTATAAAAGGAAACTAAAGTTGAGGTGTCACTAATGCAAAAAAAAAAAAAAATAGCTTCAAAGTCATTAATACTGTAGATTTTTTCAGAAAAAGCAGTTTTTCTCAAGTTTTTGTTACAAACTGGCGATTTGTGTGAAACTTTCCTCTATTCAACTGCGGATTAAAGAAGAACAAAACAAACTAGAAACAAAATTATTTTCTTTCAGATTGTCATAGTACAAAATATTCTGTGGGCCTTTAAAACTCAGTCAAAATGCTCAAAAACGGCTGGCACTTAATGAGTTAACTTCATTCGTTCGGGTTGTTTTAAGGTTGAACAAACAGTAGCTCGCAATGGACTGGCACCCTGTTCAGAGTGTACCCCTAATAAGCACCTCACCCAGCACCAGCAAACCCCTGCAACCCTGAAAAAAGAACCAAGTGGGTTCGAATATGGATGGAAGGACAATCAGGAGGCAGTGAGATGGATTTACTAAACATGTCTGAAAGTAATCCAACATAATTTTCAATAATTCCTAGTGATTATCAATATATATCAAAACTATGAGGAAAATATTTTGTACATTTTATGCAAAATAATTTAAAAAAGTACAAAATGGCACCAATTTTCTACTAAATGATGTCCAGATCTTGCTTCAAAGGATGTGAATGTTATGGGACGCACAGATGCAATCCCTGCCCAAAGACTGAGATAGGGCCAACCTCTTTGACTCCAAACGTGGTCCCACTGGCAGATATGCTCTTATCAGGACAGGCTGTGGCATACATCTTCTAACACCAAAGCACATATACAGACAAGGAGCTCTGTACAGTGTGATAGGTGAAATCATCAGCATTTCTCTGCTGGATCGAGCATTTTCCTGCCCTTTGGCCTGCTCAAAACTTTATTCGGTTGTCAAAAATGCAACTGAAGTGGGTAAACAGGTGTTATGTTTATTACCCTAAACGGACAGAATTTTAAAAACTTTTCAGCGGGCGATCTTGAGCTCAATCTGGAAACACTGCAAAGACTAATCCACTGCACGGACTGCTGAGGACAACGAGCTGAGAGTTTATATTTGCTGGGTTTATCACACTGAAATAGCTGAATTAAGCTTGCTATTTAAAAGATTATTTCTATGTCATGTACTTTGCTAGTAGGAGAGGGATTTTAGATTACTTACTAATTTCATAGCCACAGATTGCAGAAATTTTGATGTACAGTTTTATGTAGTACTAAATCAGCAATGTTGCCCGACAAATTTAGATCTTCAACTTGAAGCCTTAAACTTTCCATAAAGTCTTTTCATGCATTATGGGAGGTTTTCTTTTTACTCCTACAATGTGTGATAATTGACTATGGTTAACTCTATGTTGGACTGGTAACATGTCCAGGATCTGTCATGCCTTGCAGGACAGATCCTTTAATAAAATTGGATAGGCTTCACCTCTGACCCTAAACATGTGGTTTTGAATGTTCTGCCTCAACAACTTTTAACCCCAATTTCCACTGGATGCGGCTCCGCTGCGTTACGTCACCGCCGCGTCACCGGAGCTGATAGGTTTCCACTTTAGTCTATGTGTTAATTTCCACCGGGTCCGCTGCGGTGCGTGTCTGCTCCTTCCCAGATGCGGTAGTCCGGTGCCCTCCGCCAGATATACGCAGGGCTTCTATTTCTGGCAGACACCGGAGTACGACGCATCAATCAGCACAGAGCAAATGAAGCTAAACAGGAAATTAAGCACGTACTCCGCAATAAAATATCGGGTTACTTTTCAAAATAAAACACTTCAGATTATATTTCAAGTAAATACATCACCAAAACGTCATAATGTGTAAAAACAAATTCACATCCACTATATTGATTCCTCTCATACTGTAACTGCACTATAAACTGCAGCAACTTAGATTTAGTTCATGTTTTACTGGTGCAGTTTTATCTCTTCTCTGTTGTCTGTTGCCAAAAAAATGTGGCTATTACAAAACCAGAGAGTACAACCTTCTTGTTCTCCTTCGTTAGGAATACTGACCTGTTTATCTGTTTATTGTTGCGTTTATAACACATACATTTAACTGCGTTCTCGCGCGATTATATAAATATTGTGAGACGTCACAGTCGTTCATCCTCAAAACGCAACCGGTGTGGATTACCGGACGGCGGACAGCGGTGAAAAACCGGATTGGTGCCATGACGAGCGGGGACGTATCCAGTGGAAACCCCGGGTTAGTAGTACTAGTAGCAGTAGTAAAATTATTTAACGTGTCAAGTCACCAGCAGGAGGTGCTGTAGAGCCAAATCAAAGAGCTAAACATAGGGATTTTTTACCTTTAAAACTGATCCAGATATTGATACACGGATCATCCCCAAAATGGAATCACTTTTTATTTATCCCATTTTGTATATTTCCCAAAAATTTTATCAAAAACTGTCCATTATAGATTTCGAGTTAGATTATTCACAGACAAATAAATAAAGTAACGCCGGCAAAAATAACGTCCTTGGCAGAGGTAATAAAGAATGAGTGATGTTAAAATGCCTTTTTTTAACCCCAGCACGCACACACGCACACAAAATCTTTTGATCACTTATCGTAAATTGGGGTTCATTTGTAATATAACTTCTTTAATTGGTTTAATTGTAGCATTTTAATTTATTAGTGTTATCTTAATCATGACAACGGTCGTGTGTGTGTGTGTGTGTGTGTGTGTGTGTGTGTGTGTGTGTGTGTGTGTGTGTGTGTGCGTGTGTGTGTGTAATAGAGTAAGTTTTAAGATATGCCAATATAAAAAAAACACAGTTGGACACTCAACACCCCCCCACTCTCCCG